>NC_062518.1:31636139-31776139 GCF_022655615.1 Tachysurus fulvidraco | reverse complement strand
AAATCAGAACTCAAACTTATTATATTTATTATTGAGTTCTTGTAGTTTGCTTGGTCACATTCATTGTGTCCTTTTCTTTAACTGTATGAACTCAAAAACAAGTAAACCAATAAAATAATGTCAGTGTAATTGTTCATACTGTGTTCTGTCAATACAGAATTTAGCAAAGTAAAGTGCTGTGGCTCTATTTTTGTACACATTTAAATCTGCACAGAGTGAATCAGTGGGATTTATTTGACAGAGCTACTGAATATACATAGGACACTTGGCATGTTGAATAAAAAAAACACAAACAATTCAGTTGTTTCTTTTATTGAAAGTTTTATTTTTGTTCCATTGAAACATTTTTTTTTGTTGGTGTTTTTTTTTTCATTTATCCACATACAGTTAAACTATAGATCGAAGACAAGATACTTTCAAAAGGTATTTTGAAAAGTTATTTCTAACCAAATCTCAATATTCAAGTAACAAAAAGAAACAAAATAAATATACACAAATTACTAATGTTCAAATTAAATATTTACAACATCTGCAGCATCAACGTAAAATTCTGGTACTGAGGAAAAGATTGTAGGGTCAGCAAAGCTTTCTTGCTTCATATTTCATAGACATGTTAAGATTTTGTTTGTTGTCAGTTGCCTCCAATTTCAAATTACTCTGAAACTTTTTTTCCAGATACAAGAGCAACAGAAAACCAAAAAAAAACCCTCAATTATAGTTTAGGATTACTATTTTCACAGTCACGGGTTCTGTATTTCATAACTAAAACATATCAGCAACTCTTTGGTGTACCATTAACTTGAAAAGCATCAGTGAATAAATGGAAATTCAAGTTTTCTTTTGTGAACCAACTTCGAATGTAAGATATCTACTCTTGAGATGAATTATGACAGAGCAGCAATCTAATACAGATGTAGACAATAATGGAAACACCAACAGACTGGTAATAAGGGCCTTTTTTTGTCTAAAAGTCATCTGTCTTGTTTTTAAATATATATATTTATTTTTTGGAATGCTATCATGTCAGAACAAAACAAATATGAACTGCCAGGTGCAGGTAAATTGAGCTGAAGGCTTTCTCTATTCTTGTCAACAAAAAAAAAAACAATTTCAGCAAGAGTTGATAAAAATGCTACAACACATCCAAATCAAATCATATTGCTTTCTTACAATCCCCTAACGTCTGTTAGGTACTTGTGTATATACTGGTTGACAAATTGCAGCCTCTATACAGTACAAATCTTTTGCATATGAAGATGCAAAGCTTTGGTTGAGATCAGGGAGTCTTAATTAGTGTTCAGCTTCATTTCCATCATGCAATATGCTGGCATACGTGTCTGTATTAGTTGGCACACACTTTCAATCTTCCTCTACTATTTGCCATCTTGTGTCAAACATTAGTATGGGATATTGATTTAGAGTATGAAAGAAACAAAGATCTCTATAACAAACAGATTTTACATTGGAATTGTTTTTGTTTTGATCTTCTCGGGCTCCAAAACTCATCTATGGATACTGCCCTTGGCTCAAGTGTATTTGTTCTTAAAAAAGTATTGCAAAATACAAAATCAATATGTAATGTGACAGTAACAGCGATGATGGTATTCCTACTAAACACGGTCAGTGAGTGCTATTTATAAACATGCACTATTTCAACATACACTTCACATCACTTACTATAATTATAATGACTACACATGGAGTGTTCTGGTTTAATAATTATCCCTGAACTGGAAAAAGTTATAAACTTTTATAAATTGAAACATGGAAGCTGAACAACCAGTTAATATGTTCAGCTTTATCAAGCTGTGCGATGCATTTCAGTAAAACTCATACTTAATTTACATACCATCATTCTACATACCACAAGACTGAGACGCTTGCATTTTCAGAAAACTATAAATACATTACAGACATTAAATGCTTTTTTTTAGAAGAAAAAAAAACATGAATACATCAAGCATTAATAATCAAGCCCTCTTCCAACTAGTTTCAGAAAGTAAGGCATCACTCAATTTTGGATTTGGACACATATGTATTTGATCATTTTTTTCACAGCTTTCTTATATTCAGTTGACATTCACCATCTCTGTCACTCCAATTTTACTAGAAATCCAGGTTAGCAAAATCATGCACATTTCTACCTACATGGAGTATGTTAAGTGGTATTGGTTCACTGCCATAAAAATAAACCTGAAACACTGAAAGGCAGAACTGATATCATTGATTATACTACACTAATGTTTAAGCACTCTAAATCATTACTAATGATTCAAATTTAAATTCATCTGAAATGACAAATAAATACCATTTTATACACAGAAATTCAAAACTGTAATATAAATAAGAGAAAATAACCTCAGACTGGAGCCAAGAGGTTGATTACAGTGAGCGGAATAGCCTAATCCATCTGATGGACCAAGTACACGTTTCATGTATGCAAAATTTCTTCAGTGTCATCAACTGGAGAAATTTTATGTAGCTTATATAAATGTGAAGCATTATGCAATGTTATGACCATGAACAAGTCCTGTTATGGTACACAATGCAAAAAAAGGCTCTTATTTTCCATACAGTGTGCCTTCCCTCCTGCAGTCCTGCACTACAAAGCCATGGTGTACTGATCATAAATCAATTGCTGACACCCAAACCAATGTCATTGATTTTCTTTGCATTCATTTCAAAGATTTGTGCCAGAGTGTAAGGGAACTACGATTCTGCTTTAGTGGTATTTGTATGCCAGTCGATGGTTTTACGCTCTATTTCAGTGCTGTCACTAGGCACAGAAGCAGTGTCAATCTGAAAAGTGCTATGTGGCTCAATGCCAAATTGTCTGTGTGGGAGGGAGGGTGAAATGAAATGTAAAGTGTGTTTGTGGGAGTGAGAGACCATGGGTAGCATTCAAAATGCTTTTGTACTATTGCAGCTCAAGTAAAGCAGTAGAAGAAACCGACACCATGCACCACGATGTAAACGAACTGCATCACACATCACCTAGCATGCATCATTCCCACTGCTGTGTAATAGGGCCAGTTACATTGTATTTGTTCCACTGCATTCCTCAACACAGTGCTCTTTACACACTACCATCAAAATCACATGATTTAATGCATGATACCTCAAGAGGGCAAGATGAAGAGGAGTTCAGAAGCTGAGCAAGTATTACAAGTCAGGATCTAACTCCAGCTCGGAGTAGTGTAGTGCAGAGGCCCAGTAGAGCCATAAATTGGGAAAACAAGTGTGGCTATTTCACTCATTATCTCAGTTTTCCCTTAATGTCCACATGTACTTGGGATTTATTACGAACCAGTATGGTTCCATCCCAATCCCTCTCTAATGATTCTCCGGCCTGCTGTCCAGTCCTACGAAGTGACGAATCCTTCTTAACAGCAAGTGCGTTTCCAGCCCCTGCTGCTCCTGGATGTTGTTGGGCACGAGGAAACTGTCGAAGATCCAACAGATCCTTGTACTGGATTTCTGGCCTAATCATACGCAGACAGGCTTGCCTAGTGGCATTGTCCAGACCTGGCTGCAATTCATACCCTAAAATCTTAACCAGGCCACTCTGGAAGGGACGGATGGCCCTGTCTCGAATGAGACTAGCTTCAATCGGCCGACCTCCATCACGCAGGCATATGCGGGCCAGAATTTCACGTCTACTCCGCAGTAAGGTCACCTCAGTGTCCATCCTCGCTTGACCGAATCTCTCAACTTTACCCCAGAAAGTGCTGTTAAAGGTTTGGTACAGGTGCCAGTCCAGAGCGTTCCATTCACGCAGCTTCTGACGCTGCTCTTCTGTCAATTGCAAAGATGCTGGAGAAGCTGCCTTCCCCACCCAGCCTGACCTGCTCTTGGATATCTGCTGTCTTGCATTTAGACTAAAAGACACAACAGCATCCAGAGGCCAGCAGAGAGCATGTCGGAGCAGCACCATGGACTGGTCAAAGTACTCAGACAGAAGGATAAGTTTAAAGTTGCGTCGTACTGCTGCTTCACCACGCTTTGCAAGAGCCAAGGAGTAGTTAGCATTGTGATCAAGGCCAAAATCAAACCATAGCAGGTTGCGAGCATAGTGGTTATTGCGCAGTCTGGGATCATAGTATTTGTTCGGGTTATCTGCAAAGTCGCCTAGTCCCTTGGAACGTCGGAAGGCAGGGGCAACATTTTTGTAATAGGCGTAGGATGACTCGGCTAATGCCACAGGGTCTCGTAAAATGGAGAAATAGAAAGTATTTGCAGGCATAACTTTATCAACCTGTGGACAGAGAAAAAAGTTTACTAAAGTTTAATACACTTTTACTTTACAGCAATATGATCACTTATCAGCACACATGATAGTAGGTAGCTACATGCTAAGGCAAATTTTTTTCTGTGTTAATGATAAAATAATGTTATGTACTTTCTCGATTACAACCTCCGTTTATACAAATTACACAGAGCTGCACATACACGTTGGATTCGCCGCATTTGGATGCTAATGTAGGTTCACAAAGCCATGAGCATGAACAGTAAACCAACATCCACCATTGTTGATGTGTTTGTGTTTGCCGCTGCTGACTCGGCACTGTGATGGCTCTCTAGCCAGTGAAAAGGCAAACCAGTTCTTAGAAAGTTCACCAGTGGAACCAACTTTGAACCAGCACCAGCACTAGCTCTGAACCAGCACCCGGTTCTTTTTGGTGGAAAAGAGGCATAGTTACTCTCTATTAGGAACCATAGTCTGCATGAGTAGGTGGGTGAGGAGTGTGTGGGATTTTACTATAGGTTTCACACAGGGAATACTAACACCATATTATTGATGCAAAGCACCATTCTTACAGAGCATCCTGTTTTTATCTTTCCAATCCATCTGTAGTAGAGTTCTGGGTTGAATACTGGGCTAAATATTTCTAGATGTCTAGCAATGTTCTAATTTTTTAGCAATGTACAGACAGCTTTGTATGTGTAATAAGTAAACCTCTCCTATCTGTTGGTCTTCAGTTATGAGTGCAATAAATTGATAATGTCACTTGGATCATCTGTAAATAAATGAGTTACAAAGATATAGTTATAACACAGGTCCAAGAATTGCTTCACTGCTAAAAAACGACCCCATTCAGCAGATACACTTTGTAAATCAGTACTGTTGCATGACAAAACTACAATAAACACAGTTAATAGCATTTATTCCCATACCTCTGGCTTATAAAAGCGCATGTGGTTTCCCATGATGTCATACTCGGCTACATGGGGACCCCTGTACCCTTTGACCCTTTGTGCTATAAAGGGGAGTGGATAGCCAAACTGGTAGCCCATTGGGAGGGCAAAACGCAGGCCCTGCTCCTCACCAAAGCGGTATAGCATGTTGAGAATGGTGCTGCTGGCTGTCTTGTGGGTCTTCAGGAACATGATGTGAGTTTGGGGCCTACAGGAACCCAGAGGAGGCCCTTGGCCATTCTCGGAAAGAGAGAACAGAGACCGAGGCCGCTCAGGCTGCACCCAGCTAACAGCACAAGAGACAAACAAAGACAAAGGGATGTGTATAATCAGATAGCAGATAATGACAGAATAATAGATTAAGAGGTGGTAAAAAAGTAAGTGAAAAGGGTTTTATTGACATCCACCATATGAATTGTATACATTGGAACAAACTAACATTTCTTCAGAATCCTGGTGACTGAGGCACTACCATCCCCACTCTTTTAATAACCATAAAGACTTTGTTAGTGATAGAGGCCTCAACTAATACGGTCCCGTTAAAGAGAGAAACTGAAGACTGATAAAAATAAGAAAATTTGCACTAAAAAAAAAACCAAAAAAAACAATACAAGACAAAGAATAAGAGAAACAAAAACAGTACTACATATAATGTATGTACATGGTATATTGTTTATTGGATTCCTATTAGGTTTATTTTATTCTGTCGAGCACATTAGTTTGCATATTCTGATACACTTGAGCAATTACTCTGAACCTCACTATAAGCTTTTTTTAGTGTACATAAAGTCAAGGTCATTATATATATATATATATATATATATATATATATATATATATATATATATATATATATATATATATATATATATATATATATATATGAATGAGAGACAGAGAGAGAGAGAGAGAGAGAGAGAGAGAGAGAGAGAGAGAGAGAGAGAGAGAGAGAGAGAGAGAGAGAGAGATTGACAATGATAGGTATTGAAGGGGAAGCTGTTCATGCTCCATTACTTCCCAAAGTAACAAGATCAGTCTGAGTGAATGTGTTGCCATAATCTAAGCACCACAAAAAAGAACTCCCCAAAAGTAATTCACTGAAAATATAAAAGATTGATTAATGCTTTGTACACTAACAGCCCTCACAGCCTGTTACATTAAAAAAGAAAATGGTTCTGAAATAAAGTTAGAATTTCAAGAGGGGAAAAAGTATATAAATAAATAAATATTCATTTAATTTATACTTGACTTTTATACTATACTAAATATGTTTACACTTACTTACATTTGCATATATTTCCATATTAGCTCAAAGGACTTTTCCCCAGTGAGCTCCATTTGTGAGCTTTTGAGAATTTTCATTTCAAACAAAATAACCTGTCAACTGATTGTCTATTATTAACTGTAAAATATTAATTGAAATACAACATGTAAATAAGTCTTATATCAACAACAGAAGTGATAGTAAGTGCTGTGAATTGTGTATGTTTTATATTATATAGTATATTTTTATTATATAATGTTCCTAGTGAAATTATGAATAGAGGGCAAAGCAGAAAAAAAGGTGTTTAGGGAAAAAAAGTTTGCTTTATACAGTGTACAACTGTGCAGTATGATTAAAATTATTTAAAACCATTGTAATCATTACAATTATTTGTACAGTCTTGCGTTTAGAAGAATATGCCACCTTTGTAGGCCTATGTTTTTTAATCTTTAAATCAGAATTTTCAGACTTTTCTTCTTTTGGCCAAAAACAAAAAGGATTTCATTACAGACAATGGCACTAAGTCTGGGATACAGGTTATGAATTATTTTTATTTCACATTAATAAAAATCATGGTAAGGATCCCTGTCAGAAATTGCAGGCGGCATCAGCCTAAATTAGCCTAAAACTTATAGTTTAAAAAATATATAAAAAAGAATAATAAACTAATAAAATGTTGTGGCCATATTTTGCCTTCTGCCATTACAATGTGGAGCACCTACATAATAGTCATTTAAATATTAATATTATATATTAAATTAAATATAAGCCTATAGAATGCAATGTATACATTAAACAGCCATTTTCACACTACACTGTGTGGTTCTTAACCCTTTGTTTGGTTGATTTAAAAGTCACATTTTTCAATGAGTAGTAGGTAACATTTTATTATTAAAAACGAGGTGATTACCATTTCAGTTACAACATTTTAGCATTACACCTGCCTGCTATGCTGTGGTCTGATCTTTCCTGTTTGAAAAAAGTAAACAGGTTTTGTAGGTGTTTTGGTCATTGTAAACTATACCATGATGTACTTTTTGACATACCTCCCACTTCCGCTTAAAAAAAAATCTGTCTGCATGTTTCCTATAAACAGTGTTAAGGGTGTAAAAACTTCACATACTTTACACACAGGTATGCTGCAGTCTTTTAAACCAAGATATGTGAAATGTTGAAGAGGACCAGACCACTTTCTGACCTTTTATTAAAGAGGACCCCCAGGAGTTGGCCTGCAAAGGCGATGACCACAAACACCAGCAGCACTTTCCACATGGGTCCGAGCCGATAGCATCCCAGCCAGCGCATCCTCCTACTCCTAAAAAATAAATTGCTATTTTGAATTATCTGTCATGATAGATAATGTAAGAGCAGAAAAATGAGGTGTTCACCCAGCAGCAGAAAAATAAACACGACAATAGATGGAGACAAATAAGATTTGCGTAATACTGTAAACCATGACTAAGAATATTCATGGGAAAATAAGCAAATGAAAAGGTACATAGGAAATAAAAATTACAAACAGTACCAATAAAACTAACAAAATGAGTATAATTATTTTTGCAGCAAATGTATTTATTTTGATAGACAATAAGTCTTGTTGATCACAGCCTAAAGGTCTGGCACTGAACACAGACCAAAAGTACATATTGATAGAAAATCAATAACTAATCTGCACAAGTTGATGTAAAGTGAACTGTGAATGAAAATATTATGAACACAATATTACAATAACAACTCCATCCAGGGTGTATCCTGCCTTGATGCCCAAAGATGCCCGAGATGGGCACAAGCTCCTCGTGACCCGAGAAGTTCGGATAAGCGGTAGAAAATGAATGAATGAATATTACAATAACATTGAACCATATAAAGCATTAAAACACAAAATGTCACAGGTCCATATTTTGTCTAATAGCTTTGGTTCCTAAAGCCTCACCACTCTTTGGCAACTGCTCCGGTGAACAAGATACAGACATCATTGAGAACTACATGTTTACTTATTATGAATTTTTTTATTACATTAACAATCCAGGACATCATATAAATATGAAGTTAAATGCTTAATCTTAAGAATCTGGGTACATTTTACCTTAGAAATGTCTTTTCTAATCAACAACAACCATGTTTCTAGTAACTGGTTGGTTATATGAGTGTTACATTTTTTTACAATTACATTTGAGTGTACATGCGTGACCCTGGAATAAACTCTAGCACAATGTTAAATAAACTCTATTCTGGGAGTCAATTTTTCAGCTCTTTTCAGGAGTTAAAACCAAACTCCAATGAAGTTTAAATTCTACTAACATATAGAGTTTATTAAAATAATAACCATTTCATAGTCTTAACAAATCTAAAACAGAAAAATGGTTTTAGGTGAAAATAATTGCCAAAAAAACTACAAATACATTTGCAGCATATGGTCGATGCCCTCATCCAGAGTGACATACATTTGTACAACTGCCCCAGGAAAGGTAGCTTGGTGGACCTGGGATTCAAACGCACTACCAAACTCACAAACTATCTGATTAATAATCCAACACCTTAACCACTGAGATACTTCTAAACAAGATTCAACATTCTTGGAAAATCCCCAACAGCATAAAAAAATTGTTTAATAAAGTAAAATGTCACTTTTACCCTCCTCACAACGAAGTCCTGGATAATGCAGCTGGGTGCAGGAAAGATGTAGACCAAACAACACCAAGGGAAGCACTGAAACACCCAGCGCATGAACACTCAAATATTACACCACATTTGTGTACCCTTAAACATCGGCTGTAGTTTAAGTTAGAAAATAAACTCCCAAAATTTAACTCTTACCCAAGTTTATGTTTAACAATTTTCAACTCTAGAAATCTGCTGTGTGAGCTTGTTGGAGATATGTCCAGTATTTCCATTTCTGACAATCTAGCCCAATCTGTGTTTATGACAACAGAGAGGATAAAATGGCTGAATGGAAATGCTTACTACAGTACATCTTGTCATACCCAAAATGTGGGAAGAATGACAGTTGAGACAGCATACTAGTATTCATTCTAAAAAAAAAAGTGTGTTTCTCAATGTTATTAAAACAGTAAAGAAAAATTTAATTTTAGTTCCTAAATGCAATTACGACACGTTTACTGTTTATATGCAAAATGTCACACCATCTTAAGTGGTCCATTCAGTTAGAGACATTGGAATTATGAAAATTATATTTACGTAAAAGTGCAAGGGCAGAATTATTTGGATGCACTGTGTATGTATGTGTGTGTATGTGTACAATTGCCTATTGTGTGGTGTAATGCAATGCTTACTGCTCAGTGTGTGTGTGGTATGTGTGTGTCTTAGTCTGTGTAGAGATACAGATAGTACACTGGTAAATCTCAGAAAGGCTACACTCAGCCAGATGCAAAGACATATCAATGTAACAAGTGTGTGCTTGTGTACAATCGCCTATTGTGTGTGTGTGTGTGTGTGTGTGTGTGTGTGTGTGTGTGTGTGTGTGTGTGTGTGTGTGTGTGTGTGAGAATAGAGATAAAGGATACGGTTTAAACACTGCTCTTGTGTCAGGCCAAATAATCTCAACACATGAACACAAGTTATATTGTTTCTTTAGACTTGGTCTATGGCATGAACAGAGTAGACCAGGTAGAGGACCAGGAGAAATGATGTGCATATGTGGGTGGAGTAGGTGTGGATGTGGGTGGTAGTGGTCCTTTTTCCCTTTCTTCCAAAATGTCTGTGCAAAGCCAAATGAAGAGCTACACCGTTTAAGGCTTTCAGGGAAACTGACTAAGCTTCATCGACTATGCTGCTAGTCTTATGACTCTGTGTTACCACAATTGTTGGGAAGCGCTTGTTTGAGAAAAAAGTTACAACAGATCATTCAGCTGTAAAATAAATAAATAAATAAATAAAATAACAAAAACAATCAATTTAAAAAAAAACAAAGAGTGGATTGTGTGGAGAGCTGAGAACAGAAAACAAACGTCTCTTTATCTTGTAATTTGATGCACAATGCAGCAGCAATATGACTAATAAAATGCTGCATGTCAATCACAGACATGTACAGACACCGAATGAGTGATGACCAGGGAGGCGGAACTGCCTTTGTTTTGACTTGTCTCGTACAACACCTCCCATAATGGTAAAGTAACCAAAGCCGCTCTAAGAAATCAACAGATTTAGCGCATAAAATAAATCACTGTTGCTCCTGCTTACCTCGCAAAGAGCCTGAACAGCATGATAAAGCCGGGCCGGTGTCGGTAGAGACCCGGTGCATGTCGGCTAAGATCGGAAGGGTCGCTTCAAATCCACCCGCAACCGATCCATGAAAATGAACGCAATCCAGCTAAAACGCCAGCGGATGTAACGCCTGCTCTTTTACGAGTCTCGTTCCCGGGTCCAGTTTCGCACTGATTCGGATTCTGGGTAAAAGCAGATGGAGATGATGGCGCGCTTTGTCTGTTTTAGAGAAAGAGAGAGTGTGTTTTCGGGTAGAGGAGGAGTGAGTGAGTGAGTGAGTGGGCGTGTTTTGAAGAGGTTTCACGCAGCTCCATATAAACTGCTGTGTGACGTCATACCCCAGCGGTGCGGATGCGGTCAAACGCACGCAAATCTATTTGCAACAAAGGTTACGTTGACACAATGAGTCTGAACAAATCTAAGGAGTTCCTTTTTGTTTGAATACACGGCTTATTTTGATAGATGGATTACAATACAACAATCCGAACTAACCCCACAGTCCAAAGTAAACAATTAAACAAAAAAGAGCAAGACCAGAAACCTCCAGAAAATCAGTATGAGGGCAAGAAGGTGTAACAGTGCAAGGATTTTAATTATGGATCTCTTAAGACACGCATCTGAATGCCAAATTAGTAGTATTGCTATCTAAAGTATTGCAAAACTGGATTATGACTGTGTGTGTGTGTGTGTGTGTGTGTGTGTGTGTGTGTGTGTGTGTGTGTGTGTGTGTGTGTGTGTGTGTGTGTGTGTGTGTGTGTGTGTGTTCACCATGGACCCAACCCTAATGCATGCTCACCCAATATGCAATGTGGTGGAAAAAAATTTTAAAAAAATTAATTGCTAATTAGTTAAATGGACTGTAACAAGTAGAGATGTTTACTTCACAATGTTATTAATAAAATCCTGTGTTGACACTATGTGTTGGAGCAAAATTAATATATGTGAAAATAAACATTCGAAAGCAGACAGTGGGAACTAAAATAGAAAGAGAACATCGAGTCATTTAAGGAACTAATGACTAACAGTAGCTCATGGGCAAAAAAATATGTGCTAGTTTGGTATACCAGTAGTCCTTTATGACACATGTCAAAATGTTTTGAATTGATTCTAGAAAATACCACTTATCTATGTATATACCAAGAAACTCCCAGGATCTGGTACTGGACCTCTCCCTCCATCTTCAATGTTTTTCTGCACACCTTTTTTATATACCAAGAAACTCCCAGGATCTGGTACTGGACCTCTCCCTCCATCTTCAATGTTTTTCTGCACACCTTTTTTGCACTATGACACTTTAACTCTGGACTGTCACTTTAACTCTGAACTTTCACAGTACAGTGCCACTTTATACACTTTATACACACCATACTGTACATAGACAGTTTAAGAACAATCATTAAAAACAGCCACATTTATAATGTATATACATAATTTTTCGCATATATTTTTATATTTTATATAGTTTTTATATAGTTTATACTTTTTATTTATCTATCTCCTTTTGGTTTTATTTTTTATCCCTAATTGCATTCCTTTTATGTTTGAATACTGGACAGATGCAAAAAGCCTTTCACTGCATGTCGTACTCTGTATGTATGTGTATGTGACAAATAAAATTTGATTTAATTTGATTTTATATATGTATCATGTATGTTACATATATGTGTATGTAAATGTTGTAACACATATGCACACTATAGAGCACTCTTGATCAAATCATTTTCAACCTGTGGAATTAAAATAGTTAACTTTCACTGTGTCATGTGCAATGTTAAATAAACATTGAGCAAATGGAACCATAACTGGTTGGCTGATGTATGGATTTTCCAGCAGCAGATGACACTGATCAAGTGTCATGAATACTGATGGCCATACAAGAGTGTCTTCATTTCGCTGGCTGAATTTCAAGAAGACAGGCATCATGTTGGAATTAAACATCATGCAGATAGTAAGAAAACTGGACTAACAACTCAAACAGGTTTCAGAGTGTAAAACAACATGGTTGTCACTTATTCTGTTATATATTATTTAAACAGACTTTGAACATAAAACCCAATCAATCACATGTATGACCATGTTTAGACAAGATAATCATTAATTTTATGCATGGCTCAGACACTACGAGAGTCTTAATTTGTCCAACTGTATTGGAAACCTTCTTAAATAGCAATCAACCAGCATTAGCTTCCGAACCAGACACATTAGCTCGAATATCTGTGTAATATATCATTGATTTTACTCTCCAGTCCAAGGTAGTTAAAAGAGACTGTAGCCCTGGTGGCTCAATGGTCAAGGCTCTGGATTACAGCTCAAATGTTGAGGGTTCGAGTCCTAACACTATCAAATTGCTACTGTTTGATCCTTGAACAAGGCTTTAACTCTCTGCTCGAGGGGTGCAATATTATGGCTGGATCTGTGGACTGAACCCAACTTCTTAACAATCTGGGATATGAAATAAAAGATTGGTATTGTGCTGTAAGTTAGACTATACAGTGTTGCTTGAAAGCTTGTGAACAGACTTGGGTGCTTGTGATCATTGTCTTGGTGTATGACCCATTTTTTCTTGAGATTCAGTTCATGGACAGATGTCCTGCCATTTTCATTCAGAGATCACTGGCATAATTCTGAATTCATTGGCTCATCAATGTTGGAAAGCTGGGCCAGATGCAGCAATACAGGCCCAAAGCATGATACTACCACCACCACGACGTTTCACATACGGTATAAGGTTCTAATGTTGGAATTCAGTATTTCCTTTCTACAAAAATTATGCTTCTTATTTTAAAACAAAAAGTTTTATTTTGGTCTCATTCTTCCACAAATTATTTAATTTAAATTCTATATAAATATATAAGCAATAATATAGAAATATCTAAAGGGTTCACAGACTTTCAAGAGACACTGTCACTGTGTGTGACTCTTCTAAATGTCAAATACTTTTTTTCACCACTTATAATAAAAAACTAGGGCTGGAGCCCTGAGATGGCCTGACATCCCTTTCAGAGTGAATTATCCTGCCTTGCAACCAGGAAAGGATCTAGATCCATTGTAAACTTGACTAGAATAAAGTGGTTATAAAACATTAGTAATACATTTTGTATAGTATTATAAATTAATTTCAACAACCTCAATATTAACTATATAATATTAAGAATGTCCACTTGTTTACATGGCATATATTTCAGGAAAAAACAGGAGACGGTATAAAAGTAATACAGATTTCACATTTCAGAATGGGGCCCTATATTCCCTATATGGCCAAAGGTTTTTGGACAACTGACATTGATATGTGCTTTTTAATATGTCATTTTAATGCCCCAAAATTTAGTGCCACTTAATGCAAATTTAGTCCAAGATTTTGGAGCATAGTTGTGTAGATTTGTCATTTTAGCTACATGAGCATTATTGATAAAAGTGATAAAAGTGAAGTTAGTTAAAATTCACACCAACGATGTCCATTGTGTTCTGTGTAGGCCACTATTGTCATTGACCCTGGGGGCCCTTAGTTTACCATTTTAATGCAACCATACAGAATAACTTCCTATACAATTATGTGGATATACTACTTGGAGAAAGCCCACATATAGGTGTGTATTTCAGATGTCCACATGCTTTTGGCCATATATATGTCCAAATATCTTCACAGTGTGTTTCAGAGGAATCATATAAACAACATAAATAACTGCTAAACAAATCACCCAGGTGTCAAAATCTTTTATATACAATGTTATGCTATGCTAGACTAGAGTTTGTTGTGACTGTCCTAAACTTTGGTTTCAGACTTTATTCCAATGGTATCTACTGGGTTTTCTGGCTATTGTTGGGTCACATTTCGCAGGGTTTAAAACCACAGACTGGATAGCTGAAGTGGGCAAAACACCCATAAAGCCTTCTGACCCAGTTTCTCATCATATATTTTTAATCAAGCAGGGCCATGTTCGCACAGACGTGTATTATTTAGCAAGGTTGTGGAGCTAATGTGGAAAAGGCAGATGGAGAATACAATAGTTAGAGGCCAAATGCTGCATGCAGTTATACAAAAACCTTAAATGTTTAAACCTTAGATGTTGCCATAACACGACAGTCACTTAGGGAAAAAAAGCTTAATAATGATATTTTATTGTTTATGATTTGTGTCAACAAACCACTGGCTCATAAGAATCTTTAAACATTTCCGGAATGTGTTTATATAATCACATAAGGCATAAGGCACACAACCTTGAATAATCTTTTTCCATAAATACCATTTAATCTAAGCAGAGTCGGGCAAAAATAATGATCTATCTACATTGTGTCCTAATTCTACTATGCAAATTGTTAAAGGGATTTTCAAAGACATTTCTAGTGTTTGTAATGTTTTTTTATTGAGTGAAATGTACTTTATTACTTTACAGTTCAGGCAGATTTAACTGTATAACTGGATCCAACCATTTTGTTGACAGTAAAATATAATTGAACAGTAAACAGTTCACACAGAGTAGGTTACAAGCCTGCATTACGAACAGCACACTGACTGAAACTAGTTAGTGACAGTGAAATAGGATAAACCCAAACAAGCTTAGCCACACTAATCGACCAGCCAAAATAATCTGATTAATTTCAAGTTATTTTTAGGACTAAAATAAAACTTCTGGATCAATTTTGCACAAGTAAGCACATGCAAAGACATCTGAATGAACTCTTAAATGTCCTGTTTTACAGTAGGTTTAAAAGTCAGAGAAAAATGCCCCTATTTCACATGATGTTAAATATATATAGAGATATATATATAGAGATATATGATGTTTTATATTCTTAATTTCAGGACAGACTTTTAGTTTCAAAGTACAATTAAAATAAATAAATAAAAAATCCCATTGTTTCTTCTGTTTTCTGTTTACAATCTAATTTTAAATGTCATTAATGTGTAATTTTAAATGTCACTAATTTCAGACAGTGGAAAATCACATCCTATATTTTGGTGTTTTTTATTAGGCCTAAGGATTACTTTAATACTGTAACAAACACAATACAAGTAACACATTTGTAATTAAAATAAATCCCAAATTAAATACTGTGGCTTACAGCTAAGTAAGAGTGTTTTTTGTGTGTATATAAACTATTTGCACGTGTTGGTTATGTTGTTGCAGTAAATATTAACAACTCTTGTGATTTCTCATCTCTCCACGTTCACGTGTGAATCCGCTTTAGTTGAAAATTCGCTATACCGCATTTTCTGCGTGTCAAACTTTCAGATGGGATTCTTGGGATTATTGGAAAGCGCAATAAGAACTTTATAAAAGGTCCCTAATACATTTGTGCTAGTTTTTGGACACTTTTCTACTCACCGTGCTGCTCAGAACTTAGCTTGTAGATGGAAGAATTTCGTGATATTTCGCCCAGCAGTCTGATTAGTTGGTCATTACTGCTGTACTAGTTGTTTCCGAAGTTCGCCTTTAGGAGCCAACTGTGTGTGGGTGAACCGAGTACACTAAAAATATGAGGGAGAACTAAAGGGAAAACAAAAATGTCCAGCTGACGGAGTGAGCGCTATGTGGACAAAAAAGAAAACACACTTTAGTGTTATGTCTTCATCCCCTCTTAGTATGTTTATCAGGGACATGCAACCTAAGCCTGTCTCTGGCAGTCCCCCATCCCCCACTGCATCTCCGTCTGTCTTTCACTGTGTGTGTGTGTGTGTGTGTGTGTGTGTGTGTGTGTGTGTGTGTGTGTGTGTGTGTGTGTGTGTGTGTGTGTGTGTGTGTGTGTGTGTACGAGCTGTTTAATTTATCCTCTTAGATCTAGCCCATTATGAAATAAACTTACATTAGGTATTATTCTTTGCAATGACATTTAATACACACTAGAATGAAAAAATGGCTTTAAAACCTGATTAAACTGTTCTAGCTTTCTAAAGGGTTTTTTCGTTGTTACGTTTTACTTTGTTCTATAGAGCAGCCAACAAAATCTACAGTATGTGGGTGTAGCAAGGAATAGGATAAACCTTGAGAGTAGTTAATGGAGATAGCAGATCCTGTGGTGGAATCTGGGGGAAAAGTTATCTTTCCTAGCTTGGTTGCTAGAGCATAGGAAGTATTTTACTCATGAATACATGATGTCATGCATTTGCATGGAGAATAGATTGTCTCTAATTACAAAAATCACTATTAATGTGTTCCTTTTATTTAGCCAAAGACTCTGAGCAGCTCAGCTGAGAGTTGTGTGTTGTTTTCTGGGGTCTGTTTCTCAGTTTCTTACTGTACTCCATTCAGCAGAACAAATACACTCATTCATTCAACTCTGCCTGCTGGACATCACACAAAACACATATGGTTCACTCTCTGTTTCTTTGAAAAAGATCAGCAGTATCCACCAAGTAACAATGTAGGCTAGCGTTCATTCACAGATCACTTAGACTAGTTTATAGAGTGTGTGCGTATATATATATATATATATATATATATATATATATATATATATATATATATATATATATATATATATATATAGGTTAAATTTGTTGTTGTACAATTACAAGCCCTGTTGGACCACCATTAGGCATATGAGTCATCAATCTGGACCTTAAATTTCTTTAATACTTTAGCTTAAATGACAACTAGCAGTTCAGTGAGCATTAGCACTGTTTTTGAAAGCTTTTTTCTGCATACATTTACACTCAATCTGTTTGATGATCTGGTTGATTTTTTTTTTTTTTAACTCAAGACAGTGTGTTAAAAATTGCAGTGGCAGACTCACTGTCAAAAACATGTTTAAAAAGTGGAACTGAACTCATAGAAAAGGCTTTACTGGTTACTATTTTATTAGTGTTGTATAATTGTATTTCTCTCCCTTTGTGTGTGTGTGTGTGTGTGTGTGTGTGTGTGTGTGTGTGTGTGTGTGTGTGTGTGTGTGTGTGTGTGTGTGATTATTTCATCAATGCATAAAATTACTTGAGTTTAATCTTGACACTAATATATTGCTGTGCCATGGTTCATTAATTCATTTTCTACCGCTTATCCGAACTTATAGGGTCACGGGGAGCCTGTGCCTATCTCAGGCGTCATCGGGCATCGAGGCAGGATACACCCTGGACAGAGTGCCAACCCATCGCAGGGCACACACACTCTCATTCTGTGCAATGGTTCTTCTACTATAAATCTCAGGAAACTTGGTGATTATAAAACACTTTTACAGCTCTGTATTGACCAATTTGTCACTTAAAAAATATAAACAAAATCATTTTTTCAAAAAGAAATAGAAATCTAACACTTACTAATAACTCTTTTGCAGACTAATTATTAGTCATGCTCTTATTGTATGTTGGCCACAATTGTAGCAGGAAAGTGAGTCTTGACTGCACCTGTAGGTGGCCACCATGGACCGCTTTACCGCCAGTGAAAAGCCTTACAAACCTAGAATGATAAAGCTATAAATGGGGAACATTCATAAGGCAAATTGAGAAATGTCATAAAATGTCTCAAATGGGTTTTCTATTTTTTTATTATGTTTTTTCTTAAAAGAGTACTTTTTAACTTTACATTTACAAACATACAACAGCAAATGTTTACAGGAAAAACCAAGGCTATTGTAAGTACAATGATGGCAGGCTAATATATGAATAGTTTCTAATTATATTATACTCTTACATAACTTCTACCATTGCTTTCAATAGTTTGATTTCGACAAAACATATTTAGAAAAAAATCAGCACACCAACAGCATACAATGGATGTTCGTTTCTTTATTCACAGACACGTTTACATCATATTCTGATACCCAGCACACAGAACAGGCATCTAAATAGTGTATGTTTTGCACCCCAACCTGAATTTGTATACAAAATGCTCCACGTGAGACAAATAGGAACCTAGTCTAAACATCTAGTATCAGCAAAAAAATTATCAGAGGTCATGGCGTTTCAGGCACATATTTACACACTCAATGGATTCAGGACATTCCGACACATGACGATTATTTTGTAGCAGAACCCAGTCACTATCAGTTTATCAGGTAAAATGCATCAGGCCACACTAAACTTTAGTGAAAAGGCCACACAAAAAAACGGAAAAGGAAAATCAAGAAGTAAACCATCATTTAAAAATTATTTTCAAAATGAAATACAATTAAGCAAAGTAAATTGCTTCCTGGTTTAACAAAATAATGTTACTCTCAAGTAATGAAGCAACAATTCTTTTTCTCATGCACTCAGTTCTAAGTGAGCATCCTTGGTTGTGGTTCCCTTTTGTTTTTCAAATTTCCAAACAAGCCCACACCGTGGTAAATCAACTATAAAGAATAGTGCTTCAAACGATGCCACAAAACCCCCAGGGGCTCGGAGACCTACTATTATTCGGTGACCTCTCCGCTCTCGGAGTGAAAAGGCCCAGCACTCAAACATCCCAGGAGATGAGGATGTAATGGACACTATTAGGGAAGAGTGGAAGAAGGGGGGAAAGAACAAGTGAAAAGTGGTCGAGGGTTTTGCTTCTTCACCATGGCCTCCACATAGAAGGGTCACCCCCTGGGAAGGTGGGGGGAAGGGCAGTAGGGGCTAAAGGTTGGGGGGAGGGTGTTCGAGGTGGGGAGGGCTTCATGCCTGCCCCCTCTCTCTGCAAGAGGATTCCAGGAGAGCAGTGGGGGCTGCTGGGTGAGGGGGGGCTCGTAGGAGAGGGAGGGGTGTGTAGTTGGAGAGAACGGGGTTGAAAGGAGGGAAGAGCCAGTGGAGAATGTGTAGGCGAGGTGGGAAGAGGAAGAGGACTGGTGGTGGCAGCACTGCCCGTGGCACCGCTCTCTCCACTGATTTGGGGCAGAGCCTTCAGCAGGTGGTTCAGAAGACGAGCACCCAGTGATTTGTCCATGCCAGAGCAGTTGAGGAGTAAATTATGCACCTCATGCATACACTGGATATAACCACTACTGTATCGTTGGCGAGATTCAAAAGCCACACTAGCTCCCTGACTGGCTGCTGTAAACAAACAAACAAAAAACACCCATACACTTTTATGAACATAATATAATATAAAATATGCACAATTATGAACTTTGCGCATGATAATGATAAGTATAGATTTTTACATTGCATTATTGTGTACATGTGAGATGTAATTGCAGCTTGAGTAGTTTATGAATTGCATTACTAATTTTCCACTTCATTACATAATTTTCATAACACAACTTCTGACATGTCAAAAGTACATTTAATAGTCTTACCTGGACCAAGGCCCCTTTGAAGACCCTCCATGTGTTGCACAGTTATCTCCAGAACATCCGCCTTCTCCAGTTTTGATTGCTTAACAAAAGAACACAATATCAAAATACAGCATTTGTAAGCCTACAAAATTGTGAAGATTTATTTTTACCACAAATCAGTAAAATCCAATTAATTTTATTTCTTTTAAAGTCAACTTACATCCAAATTGTAGGCATCCACCATAATACCCTTCAGCTGTTCCAGGCTTGAGTTGATGCGTTCTCTACGTCTCTTCTCTATCAGAGGCTTTCGAAGCTAAAATATAAGTTAGTTTAGAATAATGATTACTGCAAAGGAAAGTGTATTAACAGTGTAAACTCAACTGAGAGCTTGTAACATGAACGCGCTACCTTAAACTGTCCATTAAATTATTCTAGTGTTATTAATAGCCTGCAATCAGCGTTTGGGGTCAAAAAATTAAGCTGTACAACAAATTCTTGCCAATCAACCCCACCCAAAGTAGTAAGATTACTTTACCTTACGCTCCTCTTTGGCGTTGAAGCTCTTTTCTGGTCCATTGCCAAGGTTTGAAGCAGTCATTCCTCTGCTTATCTTCTCACAATGTAATATTAAATCGCAGAGTCTTGCAAGTGTTTGATTTCTCGTGTCGATATTTTCTTATAAGTGTGAGCTAATGGTGCCTGCTAGGCTGGGAAGATTATGCTTCTAGCTCGTTTTAAAGGTTTAGCTGAAGAAAACCTCCCCTCTGAACCACCACCCTGAGCTATTAACATGACAATGCATGGGTGCTTTTAGCAGCACACTTTCCCACAGTCTCAGGGGAAGGCCAAGAAGAGCCTGATGTCGCCGCATAGAGACAATAATGGAAAGTTTGAGAATAACTAAACTTGTTTCACAGAAATGCAAAAAGTTGGTCAGGTCATATACAGGTCACTGGAAACTTGGTAAGAAGGCAAGAAAGTGAAAATGTCAGTGCGAGTGCATTGACACTGTGCAGGACTGTTTTATACTGTTCATTATTGGATATAAGAATAATTAATAGATACCTGCAGAATTTGATCACTAACAGGATTAATACAGCACTAGACTTGAGGGCAGGAAGATGGGAACTGCTTGGAGGAGAGTATCGTGCTAATCAAATGAAGAGAATGTTCATCTTCACCAGGGGTGAAAAACCTATGGAAATTTTTGATGATTATCCCCAGATTCTCTGTTATTGTTCCCTCCTTTAAATGTGGGGTGAAAACACTAATGACTAGCTAAATCTCTCTCTCTCTCTCTCTCTCTCTCTCTCTCTCCCCCCCCTCTCCCTTTATTGAGCCACAGTCTGCAGAACAATGGACAAGGTGCCAAAGCTATAATGTTATAGGCATATAATCATGACTTAGTTTTCCTTTCTCACTTGGTTTTAAATCCAAGTTTACTCATTACTTGACCCTCTCATTCCACACCTTTACACTTCCTCTGATATTTACCAGCACATTTACACTAACTAACAAACACAAATAACTAACAACTAAGTAAACATCTATAGGAAATGAAAAAACTAATAAACATCTAAAGGAATTTAATCAAACAACTTAAAGGAACTAAAATAACAAAATGGGACATCTAACAAGCAAATTAACAATTTAAGCACATCCAAAGCTAAAATCCCATTAGAAAGTGCACTAAAATGACCCAAAATGGTGAACTGTTTGACTATGAGTACAATTTATTTTAATCTACATTTGGTTATCAGAGTAATGAAATATCACCAGAAAAGTGGAACTACTAACTACTAACATTTATAAAATGGTAATGAGATCTACTGGTTAAATCTTGCATACATGAAACGTGTTTTGCAAACTCACTTCTGTACATAAACTTTTCACGTTTGTTGCTGATATGACACTTTTCAAGACCGCAACATCCTAGACATGTCAAAGTTAAGTGTGCAATGAGAGATACAATCTTACATGAACAAAACTGTTGTGAAACATTTACACGTTTTCAGCTAGAAAGGAAACTGTAAAAAATACTGGAACTAATGAACACTTGTTTTAAAACGTTGTGGTTCACTGAATATACAATAACCTGATAATATAAGCAGCATTTCTGAACTGAGTCATTGTCACCAGTAATAATAAAAACACATGCACAAACACATTTAATGATTTATTCTAACACATTCTTAGCAGTCAAATATAGGTTTTTATGATGAACTGTTGTTTTTCCACTAGCTTAAATTACTCTAGATTTTAAATGAAAAGTTTAAATTAGACTTTTCACAAAGCTCTTCCTTACTGTGAGTATTCTTTAGATCTGTTGAATACCACAAGGCTCAGTTTCATATCTGACACCACATCAAATCTTATAACCAGAAATCTTCCGTCCATATTTGTTAATTTGCACATTTCAACAGAAAACATCACTGTTACTTATATTACTTATAATCTATATTTTACAGAATACCAGGCATTTTACTAGTACTGTTGTTCATAGGGCTTGTTGGAATTCTCTTCATTATTTATTTGGATCTTTTTAATACACATGCATTTGTATATTATTTTTACATTTGTATTTGTAACAGTATGGCATTTGGTTAAAGCTTAATACAGGAATGATATAGATATAAGATTTTGTGTTACATAGGTTCATCGAAGTCCTGCCAAGAGCCTAAATGTTTTTTATAGGATTTTAATGATAACCCTGTGTATAGACCAGACATTTATTATAGTTATGTTTATAGTGTGTTACAGAATGTTTTATCTCTTATGCCTTTTTTCATTCATTCATTCATTCATTTTCTACCACTTATCCAAACTTCTTGGGTCACAGGGAGCCTGTACCTATCTCAGGCATCATCGGGCATCAAGGCAGGATACACCCTGGACGGAGTGCCAACCCATCGCAGGGCACACACACTCTCATTCACTCACACACTCACACACTACGGACAATTTTCCAGACATGCCAATCAACCTACCATGCATGTCTTTGGAAAGGGGGAGGAAACCAGAGTACCCAGGGTACTCTCAGAGAAACCCCCGAGGCACGGGGAGAACATGCAAACTCCACACACACAAGGCGGAGGTGGTAATCGAACCTCCACACCTGGAGGTGTGAGGTAGACATGCTAACCACTAAGCTACTGTGCTCCTGCCTTTTCTTTTAGTAATATAAATTTCTAGCAGAGAGGAAGGTGCCTTAACCACTGAACCACCAGTATTAGACTTTTAGTTGTAATACAGATAATTTTGTAACATAGCTACTTCCCCTGATACCTAGAGTATAACATCTGTAAGAAGATGAACAAACATTAAGAAAACTAATAGCCTGGAACTGAAACTATTTTAACTGAAAATAGCAAGCTCTTGGCTCCGTTATTAACACAGTCTCTGAGATGATATTGCATACATGCCAAGTCATTTTTTTAGCCGTCAACCTTAAGTGTGGTCTATTATCTATACCTACTACAAAGACAGTCCTCTTCTGGGTTTCCAAATAGGCTGCATATTTTTCAATAACTTTTTTTGTTTGTTTGTCTTTTGTTTTAAATTCAGTATGTTTAATTTACGAAATATTCAGAATTTAACAATGAAATATAAAAATAAAACAAGAAAAAAAAATCACATTTTTCACCAACAAATACATGCATACTGTATTTCTACAATACAGAATCAGAATAGAATACAGAATCATTATATATATCAGCATTATATATCAAGTAAATTTACAAGTATATACATTAGGTCCTTCTCAAAAAATTAGCATATTGTGATAAAAGTTCATTATTTTCCATAATGTAATGATAAAAATTTAACTTTCATATATTTTAGATTCATTGCACACCAACTGAAATATTTCAGGTCTTTTATTGTTTTAATACTGATGATTTTGGCATACAGCTCAGTTTTTAAAAGCCTCAGGAATCTTTTGCAGGTGTTTAGAGTTAATTAGTTGATTCAGATGATTAGGTTAATAGCTCGTTTAGAGAACCTTTTCATGATATGCTAATTTTTTGAGATAGGAATTTTGGGTTTTCATGAGCTGTATGCCAAAATCATCAGTATTAAAACAATAAAAGGCCTGAAATATTTCAGTTGGTGTGCAATGAATCTAAAATATATGAAAGTTTAATTTTTATCATTACATTATGGAAAATAATTAACTTTTAACACAATATGCTAATTTTTTGAGAAGGACCTGTATATATATTTTTTTACTTTCTCATCTATTTCACTGACTTAAAAATAAGGGCAATATCAACAAAAAAAAACCAATAATGCTTAAAAATTCTAAATAAATAATCTAGCTTCCTTTTGTAATCATAGTACCTAATCATACCTAATCTAAAATAAATTAGGCATGTGCAACAAAAGAAAACATTTACTACTGTTACTTTATTTGCTTTTGCTATTTGTCTTTATTTATTATATGTATTATATATTAAAAGTTCTTAATATTTAATTATTAATATTTATTATTAATACATATATGTTTATTGTTTGTATGTCTATTAATTGACTAACATGTTATGTCTTTTGTAATATGAGTTTTATTAAGCTGTACTGACAGGTGCTCTGGAGCGGGTGTTTCCATCAGAGCTTACATTTTTCATGGGTAACATTCTCCGAACCGTATCTATTTCAACGTTTTTGCGGAAAGTCTCTGTGGTAAAATAGTAAGCCAAGGGGTCCAGAATGGCATTCAGACAAGTTACCATCAAAGTATAGTAGTAGGCAGACAACACTGGGCATGGTATAATTTTGTTATTGTAGGAGTAAATCACCACCAGCATGACATGATATGGCAGAAAGCAGCACAGAAATATGGCCAGGTTAATGCTTACCATCCTCTGGATTTTGCAGTTGTCAATTAAGCCAGACATCTGGGCTGCAGTGCTTTTGGTGACAGCATGCACTAACCCAAATGAACAGAGAACCATGATGATCAGCGGTATCCCAAATCCTATTGTCAGTGAGGAGGTTAGCGTAGAAAGCTTGAAAGCATATTTTGGAACACTATAAAAACATGTTTCATTTCTTATGTTTGCATTTGTGTTAGCTAGGTAACTCTGCATACTGGCTCCGGTTGTTAGCATCCAAATCCCCAGGCAAACTACTGGTGCCTTTTTGCGGCCTTCACGCACTCGAGATGACATAGGAAAGCAGACAGCCATGCAGCGGTCAAGGCTAACACATGTAAGGAGCAAGATGCTTCCATACATGTTGGCTAACAGTATAACACCAGCAACTTCACAGACCTTTTGTGACAGGCCTTCAAATCCCAAATGGTAGTGGATTCGTAATGGTAGAGTACAAACCAGAAGGAGATCTGCTATAGCAAGATTGGTCATGTATACAGTGGTGTGTGAGCGTGACTTCGTGCAGCAAAAAAAAACTGTAAGTGCCATGAAGTTGAGAGTGATCCCGGTTATACAGACCACACTATAGACCGCAACAAAAATAAGGTTTTTCTGAGACTCACACCCCACAGCTTCGGTCTCCTGACATGTTAAGTTACATGACATGGTTCCTCTTTTGAATGGTAACTGCACTGAAAAACAGACACATGAAAATTAATAAAGAAAGTTAACATGGAGTTCAAGTCATTTTGAAAAATATTTTGTCACAGTGCTGAAATGCAGTTTCCTTATCTCTAAGACAGATAAATGTTCCAAACTAAAAACTGCAGATATAACTGCCTTATGTGCTCTTCATTTGATCATTTGTGAATAAACAAATCTAATGGTTGACACAAATAATTTCGATATAAACAAAGAATGATGTCATTCAAAGGCTAAACTCAAATATTAGTTTTGATGTACAGTAAAACTCCCTTCCTTTTTTATCGGCTTCACATACAGATGATTACTATTATTAATAAATCAATTTTATATTATTTTATAATTATATGTAACTATAAAAATATTACTGTTTAGATTTTTGGGCACATAATATCTTTATGTTCAGAAGAGAATTTTGTTTGTATTTTATATATTACATTCCACAAACCTGTTTTTTTTTGTTTGTTTTTTTTGTTTTTTTAATATTTATAAAAAAAACTCTGAAAAACTTCATACAAACTCTGAAATCTGAAATTCACTTTGGATTTTTTGGCATTCTGCAATGTTTAAAAGATCCATATGCCTTTGATTGAATGGAAATAGTTCTTGTTTCAGTAACTGTATGTTAGTAACTAGGACAAACGTGGCAGAAGTGTTGACCCCCACATGTGAGCTTGTTTTTTTCCACAGACAATTTAAGTCTGTGACCTTAGGTTCTGCTACTTTTATCATGTAATATAATCTGTAAAGTAATATTGTAATATAAAGCTCTGTTTAAATGTACAGTTAGAGTTGAAACATGCATTTTATGCAAAGCATTATAGCATGATGTTATCCTTGACTTTGCTGGCTCTATTTAAATCTTTTTTTTAAAAAATAATGCTGAAATCCTGAAATGATCTGCTAGATGTTTCATTTAATTAAAATATAATTATTATTACATCGCTTTCATTCTTTTTCTTGCAACTCACACAGTAAACTATTTTTAAGAATCATTCAACTGTAAAAAACAAAAAAGTATATCGCTATTTAGTTGAAATGAGTCATGGAACTGAAACACATGGTTCATCACACTTACCTGTAAATCATTTAGTAGTGAAGGAAATCTGTTATATCAGTCTAGTTCTTGCAACAGTGCTGAACAGTTTAGATGGTGATCTCTCATTTCTTTTGATATGTACAGTAGGAGACCTTGTTTTAAATGCTACATCTCAGGAAGTACCTTTACGCTTGTGCAAGTGCACTCTGACTTTTTTTTGCACTCATTTTTTCAGTTGTTTCCGTTTCTGTTGTTAAAATGTGGCCAGATAAACTTAAGTGCCACATATATGAACACAGCTTCAGTTACAACCAAAATAAATTCTCGCTTAAATAGGCAAGCCCTGCTAGCAACAGTTTATGTGACCTAAAATAAAAATATGAGCATTACAATTCAAATCCGAGTGCATCTACAAAAATTCAGAAGCTACAAGATTACTAAATGTGAAACTGTAGTGGGTGTGAAACATATAGCATTAGATGAGATGAACATAAATGAACAAGATTTATTTATAGTCGGTGAAGGCATGCTAATCAGCTTAAAGGTCCTTTAGCAAGATTTGCACATACACCACATTCTGAATAAATAAGGTTTAGACCAAAAATAAATTAGTAAATTCTGAGAACAAATATACTGAAACACCAGCATCCACGGCTATAATCAATTGAGAAAAAAAATTGATGCAGGACTTTTTGCTGTCCTTTAAGCATGTCTAAAAAAAATGCGGATTATTTCATTAGCATGCCTGATATTGGATGACCCTTTGCAGGCTTTCTGGTCATCAGCTCTATACAGGTGACATACAGGAGGCCAAGCTTCCATGTCAGTATCATTGTGGTTAGAAGTGTTTTCAATTACTTGATAGATTTATTAAGTATGAATTGTCATGTTATAAATTCCTATGGAATTAACTATAATTGTGTTCTTCTATGTGGAAGTTAGATTGGCTAAAAAGGCTAAATAATGAGCATTTAAAGTAATTTGTAATTTACATATTACACATTTAAAGTAATATGCAAATTATATTTTCAACTTTACAAAATGTAGGTAAGAGAATTAACAAATAATTTTTATCTTAGGCTCAATATCTAAAAACATATAAAAAAATTTATGTGCAGAAATATAATTTTATATTGCTGCTGTGTAAGGCGCTGTTTTGGTTGGACTATTGTGATGCGTAGGGATCTCCTTAGTATCCGTGGTAACAGACTGGTAACAAACAAAGCATGGTTGCAGGTTTTTCAAATGAAGTGAAACACTGCATAACAAAAATTAAAACAATTATACAATAATGCATATTATCTTTTTTTAATTAATATTCCTATGACTTTTCAATGAATGTCTAAGATTAGACATGGTCTGCACCCCAGGCCCAAATATATTTCATTGTTTTGGACCCATTTTTTGGTTCTCAGTCTCCTGAATCCCTGAACACCCTGAACGGTGCTCCATGTCCAGGAATGATCACATTGGCAGTCTTTAAAGCAGTCTGCCGACTAACATCCTGCACCTCTGGGTTCTCGCTAAGCTCCCTCCATGAGCCTTCATCAGTGCAACACTCAAACAGGTCCCCAGCCACGAGAACTTGTCCCACAACTGTTCCCTTAACAAGAACACTGACATCACGTCCTGTATGGCCAGGTGTAGGGATGATGGACACCTGGTGGATAATGAAGATTTCTGAATTAAGCTCCATGATAAACAAAACTGACAGTGAAAGTGTCACAAACCTGACAGAAATCTTTGAAAGATGTCTGGCATAAATTGAATACAGTTTCAGTTTTGTTTGGAGGTCTAAGCAAGAATTCTGGCCTTGAACTCTTCTACTTAACACTAGCATATAAATATTAGTCATCAACAGACACCCTGCAAAACCCACAGTAAGCTTTGTGCAGCGTCTGTTCAAGGTGTCAGACACATTTTCCTTGTTAGATACTTACTGTGTTGTTCATAACCAAATTCATCCCGGTTCTGTTTGATCCTTTTGACCTAAATCTGTTTTTGGTCCAATCGAAAGAAATTTCCTAATTTTTTTCCATTAACCATTTTCATTTTCTCATTACAATACAAACAATAGAAAAATGAAATAATAAATTTAGTCTTTGGTCCTTGACTAAAACATCACCTTAAAAAAACACACACAAATGTGCATATTGTACCATTTGTAATATGTTTAGTGACTCTATTTGCTAATTTGATAACTGGTGATAACATCTTTTATTATTCTAGTCACAAGCTGACGTCACACAGCTACACATACGATGGAGTGATCAGAGAAAGTTTTTTAATATGAAAAGTGTAAAAACGGTCAGGTTTTCCTGTAGAAAAAAATATATAATCATGCTATAAATAACAATAATTTATAGTGTGTATTTTTTTTTATAAATTATTAATAATTATCAATAACAATAATAAATAAATAAGTAAGTAAGTAAGTAAGTAAGTAAGTAAATAAATAAATAAATAAATAAGCAAGCAAGCAAGCTATTGTTGAGACTAAAAACACAGTATTACTTCACTGTAGAGGTGTGTGTATGTCTTACATATGGGTCGATGGGGTAGGGTGACCCCTCTGCCAGCATGTTCGGTATGTATCTGTCCCCCTGGCTGACGTCACACCCCACGACTACTGTTGCTCTTGTAAACAAGTTTAAGTTGCCCACGTGGTCGGAGTGACCGTGTGTACCGACCACAAAACTAACATCAGCAGGTGACAATCCTCTTTCTTTCAGTTTAGAGAGCAGAAAGTCTCGGTCCCATGGCCCTCCCGTATCCACCAGTATAGTTTGTGGTCCTGTTATTAAGGTAATGCTGCCGTCTGCCCGAACAGAGCCATCAGCCTGGCTGATGCAGTAGCCATGTTTCAGCACAGACACACAATACGGCTCACCCAAAATCACCTCACTGACTTCCGCACACTCGGTCTTCTTAATCCTAAACTCCACAGACATCCCCTTGCCGAATTAGTGTGTCAAGTTTAAATAATTCATATGGTAATAGATACAGACTCACTAGCAGCCTTTTGTTATTACTCCTATGGAAACCCGCTGGGGGCAAAATAGCGTTTGCACTGAGTTACTGAACTGCAGACAAACTGCGCCATCTTCTGTCATGATTCATGATTCCAGAGCTGTTATTGTTCTGTTGTCTGTTATTTAATACCTATTATGACTGGAAATGGAAGTCACTATGTCTGATTTATCCTGACCTGGTGCCTTGGAGAATGTTTCCAGTTTCTCACATACATGGCCAAGGAGCTGGAAGATATCAGCAAGTTACATGACATTTATTAGTGTATACAGAATAATGCAAGTTTATTACTAGAAAAATCTTGCAAATTTCAATGCATAGTTAATTAAAATAAAATACACTTATTGTGTGTGATATTTCAAAAGACAGTGAAAGGATCATGAATTTGGCACAGGAGTTACAGGCTGTCACAAAGGTTAGAAATAAAAACTAATTGTAATAAATAATAATAACAATAATAATAATACATTATAATGAATTAATTAATCAATCAATCGATTAATTAACTTAATTAATTAATAAAATCTAATTGTAAAACATAATGCCTGAAGTTGACGAAGCAACCGAATAACTTTGGTGTGTGTGTGTGTGTTTGTGTGTGTGTGTGTGTGTGTGTGTGTGTGTGTGTGTGTGTGTGTGTGTGTGTGTGTGTGTGTGTGTGTGTGTGTGTGTATCTGTCTGTCTGTCTGTCTGTCTGTCTGTCACATACACAGAACTTATGTCTTACTGATGGTGAGGTTTCAACTTTTAACTCTTGTGATAATAAATAATTTTTTTACAATATTTTAAGAGTTTGAACTCATTTTTCTTCCAGGATGTTTCAAAAATATGTTTGCCATCAAAGCAGAGAGAATGGAAGACAAGTAAGTGTTTCTATTCTTTCACAGCGGTGTATTTCAGGCAGACAGAAATATATCCCTTATTCAGGTAGGAATTATTGTTTTGAAATACAGTACATAATTCAAGATTGATGCACACATACAGTAGATCAGAACATAATAATAATAATAATAATAATAATAATAATAATAATAATAATAATAATAATAATAATAATAATAATAATACCTTTTTATGAAGTTTGGCAGAGTGCCTCAGGTAATGATTAACAAAACAAGCAAACAAATATTAATCAGCTAGTAGTATGTTAATGAAATCTGTTGTGTTGCTCCAGTTGTTGATCTAAATTCCAGATCTAGTCTACAGTCAACAGACTTGTGATTACAATTGTTACCTATTGTCTCACTTGCACTGTAAACATCTATAACCACTTTACTTTCAGCCACATTGAGTAGGTGTTCAGTTTCCCAAGAGTTCTTCCAAGAGTCTACACCAAGCTTTGTTTCTGTGTTATCATTTTAGATTATGATATGACTTTTGATCCGGGTTTTTCACTCTACCTGTTTGTTGCACTGTTTGCTGATTTATTGACTTGTCCCTGTTTTCTAAAGTCTTTCTATTGTTTGGACTGTTTGCCTTTTGTAAAATAAAACCTTTTGTTAACCTAAACCTGCATCCTACTCAGTGTTATTGTTCTGACACAATTACTGTATCTGCATGTTGTACTGAAATTGTTAAACTATTGGTTGACATGGAAAAATATAAAGGGAGGAGGGAGTCAAAACCCCTAGTCCCAAGCTGTCAGCTGCTGAAACACAGGCTGAGATATTATTTCCAAGCTTTTTTTATTTGTCTAAAATAAATTGGTACAAAAATACAATTTTATGAAATAGCATTAGTACTAATAGTTCACAAACTGTTTCCTTTCTACCAGCACTAAAGATGGCATTCAGTTTGAGCTCAGGATCCTAACTTTTTTCCTTTGTTGTTGTTTTTTTTAAAGTAGCTATGTAGGCAGCAAGGCATCGACTTTGTAATTGGATTTTCAAAAAGCACATCTGGGAATGATGGTCGGGAGTCTACATACTTTTGGCCATATTGTGTGTAACATCTGTGATCTTAAGCAGAAGCATTTCCCTACTGCATTTTATTGCAGAAACCTGCATGAGCCAAAATAGCATTTTCTCTATGTGCGTCTATTAGACAATTCACCATATACTACTTTGAGTATACAGTTGGACCAGGTTTTGACAAATTGTGAAGATCAACATGTGTGTTTAAGTAGGCCTGTACAAATAAACATAACAGAGTGTAAATGTTTTAGATGATGAGTAAAAGTCTGCTGAGTAATGATTATTTTTAATGATTATTTTTAAGGGCTTATAGCTTATATATTTTGCTTATATAGTATATAACATCTTTAGAACTTATATCTTTTCTATCTACAGTATATCAGAAAAATGTAACCACACAGTGAATGTCTAAAACTAGTTCCTATTTACTGTAGATCTTTAATGAAAAGAATCATTAAGAGTTAAAGTAAGGATTATTTAGCTTAAACATTAGATATTCAGTTACATTTGTGAAATAACATCTTTTTTAATACTCCCTAGGACAAAATTTTTAACAAATTATAGCACTCTGCAATCAGGCTGTATTGTAAGTAACCTTTGCACCTATAACATTTTATATTCCAGTTACTGGAACATACTTCAATGCTTCACAGAACATCGAACAAGGAACAGAGAACAAACGGTATGTTCAATTCTAATTATCAAAACATGATATAAACACAATTCTCTTAATTCAATTGTCTTATTTAATATTAGTACTGAAATTGTATTTTATTAAAGAAGAAACTACTCTATGGCTGAAAAGTCACAACCAGTCTCTAAGGTAGGATTTAAAATGAATATGTTTCAGCAGAATATCCACCTAAATTAAAGTCAATTATCTTGTGTGATGTCTATTCACACTTACAATCATATGTTTACTTTATAAATGAGATTTCTGTTGTTTGATATGTAAACTTAGTCTATGTAGCATAGTCTACTTATTCCATTATTATTTACTTGTAATTCATATGTACATTAAGTAAGTCAATGAATTTAAAACTTCTTCTTTCCCTTAGACAATGTTTCCCATTGACTGGCAAAGCATGCCATCAAAACTTACAAAGGAATTCCAAGAGAAGACAACAGCTGCACATTCTGTGCCTTGGAATAAGCCGACTCTCAGTAATAATAAGGTAGTTTTAGTTTATGAACTTGTTTTCAGTTGTATTTCCAAATATACATAAGTATTGGTCTTTATAAACTCCCATTTAAATTGCTATGAGATGCACTGGCTATGCTGCTGTATCGTGACTTTGGTTAATGACTTATTAAAGTTAATGAATTATGAGTGGTTTATTCTGCTATCAAACAAGATGTTGTCACATTTCTCATAAACACAAAATAAGGAAACACACTGGGTTATTTATTCACTAAAACCTTTATAAAAATTGAAAACTAATATTTCCTTGTAACAAATATTTGCTAATGTTTTGCTTGCAAATAGATCTTCAATAGATCTTCAATAGATCTCAACACAGAACCCTATGGGTTTCCCCAGTGGACCAAACATAGAACCCTCAGGGGAATTATCCCATTTCAACATTGTGTTTTATGCTAGAGTAAAACTCTTGTTGTAATAAACCCATTTTAAAAGGAACTCTATCTGCTTTAGTCTGACCTGGTGCAAATTCAAAGCCTTGGGGAATGTTTTCAGTTGCTCACAGACATGGCCAAGGAGCTAGAGGACATCAGCAAGGTACAACACCATTTTTTATTTATTAGTTTATGCAGATATAATTAATATAGTTTGACTGTGAAAAGTGCAGGGGGCCACAACAGTATGTCCATTTTTTGACCCTCAGGACAGAAATAAAAGCACACTGCAAAGGTACAACCAAGTTTCAGGAGAAGACTGTGTGCCGGTTGATGTAGAGAGCAGCAAGAATCTCATTCTGTCATGGGCCAAAGAACTGGACATGCTCAATATGTCAAGAGGAGTGACAAAGAAAGCTTTCATGAAAGCAGAGACTACAGAAATGAAGAAAATAGATGTGTGTGATATTTCAAAAGACAGTGAAAGAATCATGATTTGGGCACAAGAATTACAGGCTGTCACAGAGGTTAGAAATAAAAACTAACTGTAAAACATAATGCCTGAAGTTGACTTGATGTAACTGAATAACTCTGTGTGTGTGTGTGTGTGTGTGTGTGTGTGTGTGTGTGTGTGTGTGTGTGTGTGTGTGTGTGTGTGTGTGTGTGTGTGTGTGTGTGTGTGTGTGTGTGTGTGTCTGGCTGTCTGTCTGTCACATACACAGAACTTATGTCTGACAGATGGAGAGCTAAAGCATATTCTTACTAAACACGGAAAAAAGCACAGAAAGCTAGATGAAGTTCTTCCCTTGCTGGAGTTTGTGGCATGGTCTCTTCTCTCACATGACACTGAGGTGAGTCTAATATATTTTATTCAATGTAAAAAAGGATAATCAAGCATGACATTGGAAGAATAACACATTTTTTTAAATTGCATTTTTTTTTTCCTTTCAGGAAAATGTTTCAAAACTGTGGTTGGCAGCTAAGCAGAGAACATGGAAAACAAGTAAGGGCTCTAATTCTTTTTCAATGGTGAACAGTGTTTCTGATGGACATAATGTTTTTTTACATTTGCGTTTTAGGCAGCCAGAAATATATTCCGAATTCAGGTAGGAAAGACAATATATAATGTTGTTATTAAATTGCTGCAAACATTATGACATGTTTGAATAAAAATCTTATTTTCCTTGAAGTTTGGCAGTGGATTCAGAGTGCTACAGGTAAGCATTAAACAAACAAATATTAATATATTGCATTAATCAGCTAGTAATATATTAATGAAATCTGTTGTGCTGCACCAGTTGATGTGCATCTGGATTCCAGTTCATGCTTCCCCTGGCTGTATGTGTCAGAAGACAAACTTGAAGTGTATGAATTGCAAGAGCCCCCTGAACTACAGCAGTTTGAAAACTCTCAAAAATTTGATAAGCAGCCCTTTGTCCTAGGGCTCAACAGATTGTCCACTGGAAGACACTACTGGGAGGTGAAGGTGCAGGCAATAGAAAAATGGAGGTTAGGGGTAACAGCTGCATCTGCTCAAAGAAAAGGACGTTTCCACATTGTTCCAGAAACAGGGTACTGGACTATATGTAACAGGCCTGAGAGTATCCGGGTATGCACTGATCCCCATATCGATCTACCAAATTCTGTACCACTTCAGGTGGTTGGGGTTTATGTGGACTATGAAGAAGGACAAGTGTCCTTCTACAATGCTAAAAGCAGGTTCCATATCTACACATTTTCAGAAACCTTCAGAGAAGTGCTTTTCCCTGTTTTTGCTTGTCTGGATGGAAACACTGTGCTAAAAATCTGTACTTCATAAATGTCTGTACTTGATGAAAAGCCAGAACCGATTTAAGAATACTGTCCAAGAATTGTGCACTTGCGATTGCATTGTGAATAACATTCAAGGGTCCAATGTGATGAAAGAAATGACTCAAATGTAAATTGGACAGTTATATCAGTCTGATTTGAGGAGGACTAGAGAGTATAAAAAAAGGGAACTAATTATATGGATGCAATTTTTAAGTGGAACAGAACTTATAGCACTTATGGTGAAGTAGCTAAACCTGTTATTATATAATAACCGATTATTATTATAATCATTATCACCATCTAAAGTAATTGTCAGACTAGGATGTTAATCACTAATTATAATTAAGTTTACTTCAGTATGCTAATCAAATTTGTCTATTACTTGTATGATGTTATTCTGATTACACAGTAGTTTATGCAGTTATTTAGATCAAATATATGGTTACAAAATATATAGGTGGTAAGATGTTGAGTCAGAGTACAAAGTGATCTAATGTATTGATATGATGTATTTGTTACTTAAGATTCCTGATTCCTTAATTGTGTGCGTGTGTATTTGTATATGTTAACACCTAAAGGTGACAGGAAATTCATCCTTCCTACAATTTCCTTTCTTTTCTCTTTTCCTTATTTCCTTTAAACATTTTTGTATTGAGTTTTGCAAATAAATATGACAAAGGAGACTCGTACACAGCTAATTTATACCACACTATACTGTTTAAAAAAAAGTGGAAAATAGAACTTAAATGGAGAAAATGTGTATCTGCACTCAATACAGCAATTGTCAAACTGATAGCAGATACAGATTCATAGCAGCCAAACAGACTGGAGACATCAAGACAAGGGTGTAATTTGAAGTTGCTCATAAAACCAGCTTGGTCTGATGAGCTATAATCCACCCAAACTGATGGATGGTGGATGCAGTGTCATGCAGACGCATTTGTTGTTTACTCTTTAAAATAATGTGTCAAAAACATTAAAAAGATGTGTTATGTTCCTTAGGTCCATAAGATTGCTTTCAGGATTTACCACCTCAACACCAACCAAATATAGGTTACTGTGCAGTTTATCTTGGCACCATCACATTCACTATTTCTATAACTAGACGGAATGTAGGAAGTTTGCGTCTGTTGGTAAATTATTGAAGAACAGACAAGTAAGAATCTGATCTTATCTTTGTGGTCTGTGAAGGAGTCAGTGGTTGGACATATTGAATACACCTTTTACTGAACGAGTCTTGTTTCAGAGAGCTGTATTGATTCCCGACAAACTGGGACATGTGGTTCAGTACAATCTAAACCAACTAGTTTGTGACCGATATAATCGGACTGGGACATGTCGGTCGTGAGCAAACGAGATATATCATTCAGTTAAAGTAGACTTTTGGTGGCCTTAGCCATGTTTTAAAGAGAATATATCACTTAAACTCATGTGGTAGCCTAGTGGTTAAGGTGTTGGGCTACTAATTGGAAGGTTGTGAGTTCAGTCCCATGTCCACCAAGCTGCCACTGTTGGGCCCCTGAGCAAGGGGTGAAATGAGACAACGTTTCTCCAGGATCTTTTCTTTTTTAACGGAATTAAAGGTGTTGACTCACTGGGATGAATCGAATCGTGTTTGTTTACATGTCTAAATGTTAGGTAGTAAATGTAAGTAAAGTAAGTACCCTTTTGAAACGCAGAGAGGCAGTAATACGATGTAGTTGCGTGTAAACCTGTAGAAAGTCTACCAGAAGAAGAAAATGCACCCGCCTACTAAATGTCTGAACTCCTGCTCACTTCCTCGGTGTCGTTTAAAATAAGTGACACAATACGTTTCATAATGATTCTGAACTTTTCTTGCTGACCGCCTGTAGCACGACCGAATAACCGTAAAGTCGGTTTGAGAGAAGAAAGGAAACAGTTTCACATCCGACACAATGGCGACATCCGAGAAAGCTGTAACTGCATCATTCATGGAGCCTTTCAAAGACATTCTGGTGAATTATTTAATGCCAGAAAAATGTTACGACGAATTCTTCCTGAATTTTAATTTTCTGCATGGTAAGAAGGATCACTGTGGAATTAAATTGTCGAATATATATACATATACAAGCTTCACATATCATTCAAATCGAATCCGAATTGTACAATTCGGATTCGATTTGAATGATATGTGAAACCTGTATTTGTTTCTAGCCTGCTAACGTTAGCAGTCACTTTACTAATCCCATAATAGAGTTCATGAGGGTGAATTAGTCGCATTAATCAATTAAATCGTTTTGTAAAGTATCAAAGTGGCTGTTTGTTTATTTTAAATAAATGCTGTTTCCACGCTAACGTATATTTAATGACTTGGATTGTTGTGTATGTTGTGTGTATTAGAGGTGTGGCTTAACACAGGGCACGTTTTCATTGGTTGCCTCAAGTCCGTATACAAATCATTTTATCCTGCAATAAACAAAGTGTCTTTTATATATTATGTCTTTTATACTGTATACATTTATACTATATATCTTATATTTTTATTGCTCCCCTCAGTGGACTGTCTGAAGATAATAATTAGCAAAGGTTTAGGCATTGGAATCATCCTTGGCTCTGTACTTGGTAAGGAAAAGACTCTGCTTGCACATTTTTATTTATTTTTCTTATTTATTTAATCCCTGTCCTAGTTATAGCATAACATGTTATGGTTGCCACCCTTGTTCCGCACAGTGAAATTGCCTCAGATCTTGAAAGTGATTGGTGCTAAAAGTGCAGAAGGATTGAGTTTTAAATCTATGATGCTGGAGCTTCTGGCCATCACAGGCACTATGGTCTACAGTATCGCCAAAGGCTTTCCATTCAGGTAGGCCAGAGCGTCCACACTGATGCAGTTTCCCACAAACCTACTGTATACACTACTGTAAGACCAAAAAATATATTATTAGGGTTCCCTTGTCTCAGTGATTAATGATATTTCCATTTACTCTATTAGATCATAGGCATCAATTCCTATTCTGTCCAGCTTTAATCGTTAAACATGTCCTGAATCATTCTAGTTAAGGTAAAATATCATGATTGAAAGCAATGGCCAGTGTGACTTGATTTTCCTTTCAAGCTTCTATTTGAAATGTTAAAGATGATGTATGTTAATGTTACAGTTTTATCCACCCGCCAGGTTCACATTAACCTAGTTAGTTTACCTTTGTAACAGTACAGCTACAAATCATAGCTCAGCTTACTCTGTTAATCATCACCCAGTCCTTACCCTTACCACAGGACTGCTGTTGACTAAATGTTTTGGATAATACATTTTTATACCAGAGCTGTGACATTTCAGCATGAAACTCGCTTACATACCACAGCCTTGTCAGAGTTATACACACACACACACACACACACGTGACCCATCAGTGGCCCTGTTTTAATTTTTCATTCATTTTATATGTTTTTTTATTCACAGTGCCTGGGGTGAAGCATTGTTTCTCATGTTGCAGTCAGTGACACTTGCATTTCTTATCCAGCATTATAAAGGAAGCACAGTTAAAGGTACCAGATGATGATGATGTTGATAATAATAATAATAATAATAATAATAATAATAATAATAATAATAATAATAATAATAATACGAAGAATTTTCTATGTGATTATTTGCAGGATTGGCCTTTCTCGTCATCTATTTTGGCTTGTTGGCTGTCCTTATTTCTCCTATCACCCCCATGTCTGTTGTAACCATCATGCAAGCCTCCAACGTGCCAGCTATAATTTTTGGAAGGGTGGGTGACCGCTTTACCATTGATTGATAAAGCGAATTATGCCGAAAGGTATTGCATTTGGAAAGCCATAAACTAAAAGCATTAAATCACCCTGCTTTTTGTTTACAGCTCATTCAGGCGAGTATCAACTATAGTAACGGTCACACAGGACAGCTGTCAGCTATTTCTGTGTTTCTGCTGTTTGCTGGTTCCCTGGCACGTATATTCACTACAGTGCAGGTAGGCTTCTAGATTTCTCCAGCTGCTTGTCTTGCTTACTTATGTATAATCAGGTATGTAGGAAATATATGAGCATTGGTGGCCCTGGTTAATACTTTGGTCTGTTGATTTGGAGCTATAGTGCTTCAAAGTTGCTATATTTACATCCCTCAAGCAAGCCCTTAATGCTCAAGTTCTTCAGTGACCCTGTTCAGACTCTAACTTTCTTCCAGAAACATTTAGATTTTTCTGTGCGATCTACAGTAATACTCTATGATTATATTCTAGTCTGTTGCTAGGCAAAACGAAATTTTGTTGCTATGGCAAATAATTTCGATTCTTTTGAGGGTTTTTTAAATAAGTAAAAATGGACCTAGACACACATTAACAATTCATTCAAACAGAGATGTCACATTCAAGCTGAGAGCATGCATAACAATGTGTCGGTTTAAAAAATGTAATACAAATTTGGCTAAAAGTAAATACTCTCGCTAGTTCAAACTTTTCTGCCAACGAATCTGCATGCTGTGCTGTAAAAACAGACTAACTTCTGTGGTAGAAGTTTTTTTTAATAGTCTTTGTATATAATTACTGCATATTTGTAATTCAATTAAATTTGGAAAAAGTACTAAATTTATACCTTGATGCCTACAGACACCCTGATAGTCTGGGTAAATGAGTTTAAAGAACTGCTGCCATTGATAATTATGTAATACTTATTTGGAACAAAAATAACTAACATTGTATTTCCCTGTTTGTTTCTGTAGGAGACGGGTGACTCGCTGATGATTCTTTCTTACATCATTTCATCAAGCTGTAATGGCCTGATCGCTGCTCAAATACTGTACTACTGGAATGTCAGTCCAGCAGTGAAGAAGAAGGCTGAGTAAACCTGCCACAAGACAGTGAGGAGCTGAGGCTTCTAATGCTCTGCGAAACTTGCTGCTTTGCTTGTATGAAATCTACTTGTACATTAGGAATGAAATCATTTTAAGTGATTTTAAATGTTGATCTCTTTTTGAGATCAGTTGTTTAAAGCAGCAGGTTTCACAGTGTTGGGACACAGTGTTGGTAGACTCTTTAAGCAAATAGTAAGTGGAGACATGCTGTAGTGGCCTAAACTGAAGGACCAAAAAAAGAGAATTTTAACGGGGACCCCTTATCTCAATGATTGATGATATTATCATTCACTGTATATGATCATAGGCTTCCCTGATTTCCTTTATAAATTTCCTTAGCTCTGGGAACGGAGAAATGGTTATATTAGAAACCTGTTCACCATGGGATTTCCTTTTACTGTTTGTTGGGTTCTTTGTTTATATTCCTTGTTATTGATGTCTCTTGATTCTTTTTGCTGCTAAGGTAAAATATCACAAATGAAAACAATGGCCAGAATAAATGTGACTGATTTTTCTCACAACTTGTTGAAGATGGGGTTAATGGAAATGTTTTACTAAGTATGTAAGTGTTACCCCAATGTTTTCTTATCTAATACAGAAATGTTTGTGGGTTTGTTTGTTTTTTCCTTTTGTGATACAGATAATTTTCTCAGATTTTTTAAAAAGTGATTTGCAGAATGGAAGATAATTCTTCAGTTTAATGATAACCAACAGTCAAAAAATCAGCACTGAATTGTTAATGGATTGCACTTTGTCCTAAAATGCCAATATTTCTGTATTGAAGTAAGAACAAAGTTGTGAGTTGGAAAAATTGATTGATAGATTGAAATTGTGTTAGTTTGTCTGATAAAATGTTTAAACACTTTGTTTTTCAGTTGATACTTCTCAATTTATTTAGTTAAATACTGGATACAATCAGTTCTACAATCAGTCCATAGATCCTATTTCATTTTTATTTTTCTCCCAATTCAGTGGATCCACCACTATATACTGTGGATTCATTTTTTGAAATAAAATGTGATTAACCCGAAACCAATGTTAGCTTCGTGCCTTCTTGCATTCTGAGAACTTAGAACTGTGTGGTTGTTTATTCATTTAGCCTGTAGAGGGCAGCAGAATGCCTGCTGGTTTACTGCACAGAGTTTAAGTGTGATTCCACTTCAATTTAACACTAAATCTCTGTCTCTCACTTCCCACAGCCAGCTTTCACTTATGTCACTCCGTGCTGCAGTGAGGCAAATGTTTCCAAATGAAACGGTTTCAAATTTTCAAGGTATTTTGCCTCCCAAAATTGCTTGTTTTAAATCAACATGTCAGTTCAAGCATTTTAAATTCATGGGCATCACAGAATTTCCCATGCTGAAAAACTAATAGAAATAGGTACTGCCAAAGTTCCATTGAAGTAAGCCACAGGAAGTGTGATCTATTTACTTCTGTAAAATTAAAAATGGAATAGGCAGATTAAATGAAGAGAAGTGTGATAGTGAAATATGTGTTGAGATAAACATGGTCTTATCACCTTTGTGTTCTTGGGAGGTCTGCTCTTGAGGTGCCTTCTCCAGCAGTGAATGGTCTGTCGGCTTTTCTTTCTTTCTTTCTTTCTTTCTTTTTTTTAAGCACAGCTGTTCAGAACTCTTCGGTGTGTGGGCCAAATGCTTATCTCCCCCCACCTGAGAGTGCATTTTCTATGTCCATATCTTTTAATCAGTGGAACACACCACTGCCCTGCCTTTGTTTGGTGACGATAACGGCCAGACATTCGTGTGCCAGACCGGTTTGTCACAGATTTTTTTAGGCTCTAAAATGAATCTCTTGTTTTGTAGAAAACACTGTTAACACCCATGTGTGTGTATGCGTGTGTGTTTGTATATTGTACGTATGCATGTATATATGTAAGTATAATCCACACCATGTAAAAGATCAAAAGGTGTGCGTAGATGTGAATTTTAGTTAATATGCAGTTTCAATAAGTAGATTTGTAGAAGTGTGTGTGTGTGTGTGTGTGTGTGTGTGTGTGTGTGTGTGTGTGTGTGTGTGTGTGTGTGTGTGTGTGTGTGTGTGTGTCCTCCCTCTATGTCGTTGTTGCAGGACCAGTCTAGTCCAGGGTGTGGCTCATTAGTGTTAGTTGTCAGTCATTCTCTCCACACTTGGCAAACACTGTTAGCTGCATTAGCCTTGGTCTAATGTACACATACTTTGTCAATGCCCTCAGCAGCTGCTCACCAAGGTGGGCTCTGACCTCATACCTTCAGGTAGAAAGCTCTCTGTTCAGTCTAAGCCTTCTTTTAAAAATAATTTTAGCATGGTTCCACTTTTGTGTAAAATCTCAGGGTTAAATTTGCATCTCTATTATGGATGTTCTTGAAAAAACCTAAGGATTCAACCAAACAATTTTGGATGTATTTAAATCTCTAGAACTTCTACATACAGTTTGTGTATATCTAGACCAAGTACCTTGACACATAGACATAAATAATTTGTTACATGGGGAATTGTCTTATCTTGATAGTGGTAACATATCAGCAGCTTGCCAGTGGTGAGGCAAATGAATTGGCGGTGTTTGTGTGTGGCACAGTGCCAGTCATTTGAAGTCTATATGTTTCAATGAGCCCATGTGTCTGATCTGATCACAAACCATGTTCTAAACAACCACAGCACCTCACAAACTCAACATGCCATCCACACCAATCTGGCAGTAACAAAATATGCAATCCTTGACAGCAAATGTTGAAAGATTTGGCAGAAACTTCCCTCCCACAAGTGAAGAGACGCCTCTGTATATAATAGTTGTTAGTTTCCTTATTATGGACAGCTCAATAATGCTGGACACAATTTTTTTTTGTTATTTCTGGTCATAAAGTTTTTCTTTTTTTAATGGCTGCTTAAACACCTATATTTGTCAGTCATTGATTGTGGATGGATGTCCACTCATAGCCATATCAGCCAGACATAACAGACGTTATCAGTCAGATCTTTCCCCCGCCTCTCACAGCTACACTGCTATTGCGTGAGAGCGATGTTCAGCTGTGTTGTGTGAGGGTGAGTCAAAAATGCATGCGTACAGCGTTGGTGGCATTTCAACCAACCGGAACACTTCTATTAAAAAGAGAAGGGGAAAAAAATACGCCCACTCACTTACCTGCGTGCAAACAGCATTTGGGGCAGGTCTGTCAACACATAGTGCAAGTAAGTGATTGAGGTGTGTGTGTGTGTGTGTGTGTGTGTGTGTGTGTGTGTGTGTGTGTGTGTGTGTGTGTGTGTGTGTGTGTGTGTGTGTGTGTGTGTTCTCAATAAAACCAATTTGTTTGTTTCCTTAAGTCTTTTATGACTTACATCATAGTTATTTAAGACAAGGCACTTTTATAATTTCAACATCTTAAGTTTTATTCATTGTACTTAACATAGTAGAGTACTAGCACAGTTTGGTAATTACCTTGGTAAGAAATACTGTGGTTGAATAAAAAGGGGGGCAGGAAGGTGGATTGAATGTACCAATGTAACAATGTGAGACCCACTAGAATTACCCTGCAAGAAAAATCAGACTACTCAGTAAAACCCATTTAAACCATAAAATTGTCAAGTTTTATAACTTCTAGAAAAAATATATATTTTTGTAAATTTAAGATGTCTATTAAAATTAAGTTATATTTTGCATTGGTTCATTATATTGTTAAAAGTTATAGGATTAATAAACCATTTCTTTCCTTTTTAAAGGGTCCCTTTTTAGAAATTGTAAGAGGTTTGTTACTTCTTATATCATAAATGTATGTATGATATTAGTGATTATTTCATTTAGGAAGGATTAAGATTTTCTTCCCTCCGTGAAGGACAGCATTTACTAACATTCCACCACAAATCAAAGCCTGGGAATACATAATTCAGTTCATTTGTTAAATAATAGGTGTAATTAGTAGGCGTTGGGAAATTGGCACTCTGAGCCTGAATCAGTGCAGGTCAAGACCTGTCTTTTTGACCATTCCAGTATTTTTTTTTTAAGAGTTAGGATATATCTTCCTGTCTGTAATCCCTCAATGGAACAAATCAGGCTTAGTGGCACACATTGTCTCACCTTCTCTTCCCTGGCTGTGTGTATGTGTGTGAGAGAGAGAGAGAGAGAGAGAGAGAGAGAGAGAGAGAGAGAGAGAGAGAGAGAGAGTGTGTGTGTGTGTGTGTGTGTGTGTGTGTGTGTGTGTGTGTGTGAGAGAGAGAGAGAGAGAGAGAGAGAGAGAGAGAGTGTATGTGTGTGTGTGTGTGTGTGTGTGTGTGTGTGTGTGTGTGTGTGTGTGTGTGAGAGAGAGAGAGAGAGAGAGAGAGAGAGAGAGTGTATGGTGCGTGCGGAACGGGCGCGGCCTAGAGGCTTCCCTCGGAATGCAGGTACATACGCGCAAGTTTCCATGGCAACCTTTAATGTTTGGTTCCTTGTATACAGTACTGACATTATATGTACGTAATCGATTGTAGACAAACCGGAACTCTTTATGGTAATATTACAAACCGCAGACCATCAAACTGTTCTCGGACCATTTGTGAATCCACTCTAGTTAGTTTCCGCTAATTGTCGTAATCTCCCCGCGCACTTGCTTACCGGTCTGCGGAAACCATGGTAACCACTTGTTGAAGCCTCACTGCTTGTTGCTAAGAGATCTCACACGGTATAGGAGAAAATCCTGGCTTCCCGCTTGAAGTCTCTCCAACATTTACGCACACGCCTGGCCAAATTTCCATTCCTGTTTGTGTGTCCACGTCAGCTGTAAATGTTAATTGTCGGGGATCAAACAGGTTTTATTTTTGTTTTTGTTGTGTTGAAGATGTGTTGCGCACTTTGTAAAAAGCCCGATGATAATGTTTGCTCGTTGCGTTGTTCAGACACACCTGAGTGAACTGACCTGAGTGATAACTCGTGTTAAAGGAGAGAAATCACCAGACTCCCCGAGTAAGGATATGCAACCGTGGACAAACCCAGGCTTGAGGATTTGGCCTGTTAAAGAGAAATGGGGATGTGTATCTCATGGTTCCTGCGCGCCCTGCACCCCTCCCGTGGGCCTCCGATTAGCCCAAGCGGACTCTTCTATTTCCATGAGAATAGTGAAGCTTGGTGAAAGGGTTAAAGTCCGCGGAGAAGAGGGGGGAGAGGACGGCAACACTAATTTTCTGCGCGGCGGGGAGCGCTAAAAGGGAACAAAGCGATGCAGGGGAGGCGCTCAGGATTGGGCTCCTTTACTATGCACACCTGCGAGCTGAAAAGCGGCGGCCAATCTGCCTCAGACACGGCCAATTACGAGCCGGACCCAAGAGCCGCTTTCACTCCAGAGAAGGATGGGAGAGCGCTGAGGGGGAGGACAGGAGAGTTTTCAAAAGAAGAAAGGGGAAAGATTTAAATCGATTGGCCCTAAATTATTCGAGCCCTCTGCCTTGTGACGGATGAGTCCCCCTAACTTTCCCTGCAAGTGACTTAGAAAGTCCTCTTCTTATCTTTTCTCCTGTGGTTCAATATGGCACACTTACCGAGTTCATCTTGTGCCAAAAGTAATTAACAAAATAACAAAACACGCATGTTGTATCCAAAGAAAAAAAAAGTGTGTTAAAAATATAAATAATTAATCTTAATTTAAATGAACCTTTATAGATTACGCAGTGTCTAATCTCTGCACAGAGGCAAATAGTGTTTGAGATTGGGATCACCATGTACGCAGAGGTGTTGGTACTAGTTGAATATACAGCAGAAATTACATTTATGCAACCACAAAGTGGCAGTTACACTTTATGCCTTTCCCATTGGTCTTGGTCAGAACCCCAACTCACTCTCAATATTATTTTCATAAACTACAAATATTAGTATTTCTAGTTACATAACATTTCCGAATAGTTTTATATGAATGAGAGTGGGTCTTAAAATGTAACAAGATTTTAAATAATTCAATCATTCCATTTTGTTGCTTAAAGTTCGCATGCATTCATTTGTACCCTATTCGTTCACCTCTTTGCTACATTTATTACCGGAGTGTCTATTTAAAGAGCTTTTACGACCTTGGAGAATTAAAACACTCCTGTGAATAACCGTATAACCAAAATTAATAGATTTTAATTCTGATTATTTCTACCACGAAGAACATGACAAGATTCAGACCAAAGAAACAAACTTTTTTTTTTTTTTTTACAATTTATTTAACTTTTTTTGTTTATGCAAAAGACCCTTATAAGGGCCATAAAAACTGTACAAAGGCTATTTACAGACAGTATTAAAATGACTTTAAAATTACACTGAAACGGCAAGTTGCACACTCACCTGAAAGGCAAATGTAAACATTCACTCATTTCATTACTTTAATATAAATTACATTAAAGTTCTTAACTCATTAGTGACCACTAGATTCCTACACTAAAACTTGTTTCGAAAAATGGAAAATGCTAGACTGACCGAGTTAGACCATCAAATAACCCCAAAAAAAGGCAACACTCTTCCAATTTAACTGCACTTAGAAGCACCTGCATACCACTTTTGCCATTTGAATTATGCAAATCTGGCATTATACAGGCAATAAGCAGGCTCCTCATGCACCCAAAGGATGTACAGGTTTTAATTAAAAGATACACCCTCCTTTTTCCAATTTTCACAGCCAAGTAGTAAAAGTCCCTCCACATGGACACAAACAGACTGGTACAGAGAGTCTTGGTCTAAGGCAATACTTGGTACTAATAGAAGGGTAAAAAACAGTGCATTCAGATTAGTGTAGAAAAGAAAAACAGCAGTTAAAGGGGAATGTAATAGTGCTAGTCTCATGTTAAAAAGTAAATGCATTGGATAGGTTATTGCTGAAATGTAGGATTTCTTTGTGCAGACTATTTCCCTATGTTGACTTTGATGGTTCATTTGTGCAACTAACGCATACCCTACTCTGTTAAAAAGATGGTGTGGAAAAGTAAGGTATTCTTAAAGAAATGTGTCATGGCAATACCATAACCATCATGATAGGTTACTTTGTGTCCTTCAAAAAGTAAGCAGGAAAAAAAAAAACGAAAAACTGCCATCTTTCAAAAATGATCATGTTTCCCCATGATGTTCTTCCCCCCTTCTCAAGTTGTTTAAATTTACTTAGCTGTACTTCACCCCCCACAAACAAAAAGGACAATTAAAAAAAAAAAAAAAAAGCTCTCACTTGCTCTATAGGTCACATGATTTGCACATCATTGACTATAGTGATCAGCAATGTACATGATTTCAGTGTGCCTATGTACCCTCTAAGCCCCATTTTGGTTTTTGATCATGATTGCCTCTTCCTGCATTAGCGTCCCCAATTCCATTTAATGAAGCACAGCACAAAGACACAGATTTAAAATTTTTGATCATATGTACAAAGGGAAATGTCCTACAATAAAATGAGAATTTTCAAAAGTTGTAAAACAGCCACAAAATGCCAATTACAAAAAGACGTCACACTCATCTATATGTTCTTGTGGAAAGAACCTCCAGGTTGCATTAAATTTTGAAATTCTGGGCAGAAAGGAAAAATAAAATACAAAAACACAAAAGAGAGGGCTGGGGAAGAGGGTGAAAATCTACATTTAAAAAAAAAAAAAAAAAAAAGGCAAGATCACACAAAGAGGTAGAGAATGTTCCTATGTGCAACAGGTACTCACAACATCCATAAAGAATCCATACTGATTACTTGTTGCACTACAAGTCTACGTAGTGATCCAGCTGAGCTAGTCCCAGTCCTTTTCCTTCTCCACTTCAAATGTGTGTCAGGGGCACAGTACTGCCCAAATAGTGCTGCTGGACACTTGGGTAACCCCTCTGTGCTGTAGGGTCCCCTACATCACCCCCAGGGATGTACATGCTGATCATGTCCCTAAGGTCGCCTTGAACTGCCCCACGGTGGTGGTTTGTTGCTCCAGTGGGTGAGTGAGTGAAGGCCTCTGGCTTGACCATAGACATTACAGGGCTGGGCTGCTGGGGACTGCTGCTGTATGACATTGGGCTGTGGGGGAAAGATCAGAAGGGCATAATGAGAAACCAAACCGGAAACAAAGGCATATTAGTAGTAAATTCTAGCAAATAATAAAGTGTGATTTTTCTATAAATAAGGTGGAATTACATTAAAAACCAAAAACATTTGATGTGCTAAGCAATATGGATAACAGCTAGAAAACTGAAGTTAACAAAAAAAATTAAGTGATTAAATAAATTAGATCTCAATTACGGATTGGTTTAATACTTCAAAAACAAACACGGCGAATAAACCAGTATTTGTAACGCTATCGTTTGGCAATTATCAAACCTTCATTTATATATTTTAATTCACATATATATATACCGGACCTGTAAGAGTTGGCGCTGTTCATGTAGGTCTGTGACATGGGCGCTGCGTATTGGAGCGGAAGCTCGTATCGGTGCAGCTGCTGTTGGTAAGCGAGCGCGTCTCCCTGCACGGCCGCGTAGCTTCCAGCCGGAGCCCAGCCGTAACTGTCCACGCGCGGACTTCCACTTTGCGCATGCGCCGCAGCCAGTAGGCTGCCGCCGGGCAGCGGTGGATATTTAGCCGCAGAGTTGTCCTTCTTCACCGGTGGCTTGCTCTTGCGCCTAGGCTTATACTTGTAATCGGGGTACTCCTTCATGTGCGCGGCGCGCAGCCGCTTGGCCTCGTCAATGAACGGCCGCTTCTCGGCGTCAGTCAGCAGTTTCCACTCGGCGCCCAGGCGCTTACTGATTTCTGAGTTGTGCATCTTTGGGTTCTCCTGGGCCATCTTGCGCCTCTGAGCCCGGGACCATACCATAAACGCGTTCATGGGCCTCTTCACTTTGTCCATGGGGTCTGCGCCCGGCGGACACGCGCTTTTCGGAGCTGTCTGCGGCACGTTCCCGGAGCCACCGTGAGACATGAGTTGGCCGTTCGGGTGAGGGTTTTGCTGACCCTGCTGGGTCTTCAGTTCGTGCTCCATCATGCTGTACATCATTGTGATCTTCCACGGAAGCTTGTTTTTAGTCGAATGTCAACTATCAGCCGAAATGAACTCAAGGCAAACAAACAAGACGCAGGTGCAGCTTATTGCCACATGCTACAAATACGGCGAGTTTGTCTGACAAATCAAAAAATCAAAAAACAACTTAAACCAAAACGTATTTAAAACTTACGTGTCATAAAAAGTTTACCATTCCGATTCTTCAAGGATGGCGGTGTGAGATTTTAGCTAGAAAAAGAAGAACTAAATCACAGCTGCGCTACCACTCTACAAAGCCACCTGTTGAACAGCGTTTGACTCTGTGAATAATAACCGGGTGCATGACAAAAACACTCTCTACCCGCTCGTGGTTTTAGGGAAAATTGTATTCCACTCAGGACCAATCAGAGAGCGGGGTTCTACCCTCACCTAATTTACATAAATCCAACTAGTGCAGGGGCGGAGCCAAAGCGCACTTGTTGCTTAAACTCAGCTGGACTGGGCCGCTTTATACAGATCATTTATGTATGGAAGGGGAAAAAAAGGAATAATTTACTGAATCTAATGGAATTTCAACTAAATTAAAGACAATATATTATTGAATTTAGTAGTTTTATTGTTTTCCCTCGTCCCTAGTGTTTGTTTCAATTATAATTGTTTATATACAACTTACATCTGGTTTCTGTGAATTGTTTAAATTCCAATACAACTTTCTAAATGTATACACTATTAGAGAATTGACAGTTTTCTTCCGTTTTTACATATAGCACATGTGACTATCCAAATGCTGAACACACAAGAATACAATTAAAAGTTTTAAAGATGGCATAAAAAATGCAAATTTGATTTGTCTAATATAGAACAGCATTGTCAAATTGTAAATCCTTTTCATTTGTATTCTGTATTGTTTGCTTTGTTCTTGTTGAGAAGTTTTGTTTCTGTAAGTATACATTACATTACAATACCTGCGTTTATATTTTTTACTTTAGAATCCATCCCTTTTGTTGTTACTGTCCTTAATCCTAACACAATCAGCAAGAGATCCCTGACAGGATTAATACATAAGCTGTGAATTGTACTCTAACGCAATTATTTAGGTACAGCAAAAAGGATACATTTTCAGAAATGATGGCTAAACCTTGTCTTTTTTAATCTGCAAATTTTCAGTTTTACCAGTTTCATTTCATTTTAATTTAATATAGTTTTATTTCCCCATACAGACTTTTTTAATCAAATATATCACTTTTCATATATGCAGAAAACAGTACAGAACAATAATAAATAATTTAGAGTCTGTTTAACTGTTGAATTGCACTTAAAGAGTATTGTAACTTGTAGATTTAATTATATAGCAAATTGTTGTAAGATGTGCCAAAAGGCCTTTAATACACAAACAACATTCCAACTTGATTCTGTGCTTGTAATTTATTATATGTGCACATCAAGAGTAGGTGTGGGATTTTTAGTGTCAGCCACAACTCAGGAAAAGGTTGTGGGTGCAAAATGGTAATTTTTGTGCAGACAAAGGTGTGTGATGGAGTTTTGCAAGAGTATGAGTTGTGAAGTCATTTTGAGATTGACCGTTACACCCTAATGTCAATCAAGCTGTGAATTGTGGGGCTCCACTCTCCCGTTTCCGTATCCAAGACAACGTCTTTTTGGAGCTTTTCCAGGACTATCTTCCCTTTTCTCCTCTCCGCTTCCTCTCTCGCTCTTGCTCTCTCTCCCTTTGTGCTCAGATTAATCAGTCTGATTCTGAACAAAGACAACTCAGCAGCTCAAAGTTGGAGCTTTACATTCATAATGCCTCCTCTCACCACCACTTCTACCCACCTCCACAAAATACACACATACACACGTGCACATATACATAGTGAATAAGGCAGTATATGCTTATGTGTGCATACACATGCAGCACCCCCAACTGGCTGTGACCATTCTGGTATTCTCTAAAGCCCATGTTTTAGGAGTTGAAAAGTGTAAGTCTTAAACAAGTTGGGACAAAGCTGTTATTCCATGCCGTGCAAAAGAAAAGCACTCATGAGTGGGTTTTAAGCTCTCCTACCAAAGCTATCAGAATGCTATCAACTGTACAAGAATAACAATAAATTCACAAAACACTTCTTCCATCAGCATTGGATCAAGATGGGGTTTTTTTTTGTGTTTGAAATATATGGTATTTTCATTGTTGCAGCAAATTAAACATGAAATATGTATTAATTTGCTAAAGTTGCTTATCATCTAACCTAACCCTTTTAGATGTGATTAATATTTTTATTTTTAAAGAATGTAACAATGTTTGATAAGTTTTTCCAAATTAATTTATGAAGCAAAAGTCAAACTAGGATCTGAAAGAATTGCTTGAGGTGTCTTAGATAAGTTCTGTCTGTTAATCACAACATAATCTAGGTTAAAATTGTGTTGAAACTAAATGGAATTTCATAGTAGAATACTACATTTAAATTCTTAAATTGGACTTTAATATTACAAATTGATGTTTATTTTAACCAAAAAAACTTTTAGTAAAATTAACTGAGTCTGTCCTTTTGCACAAAACAGTAAGAATGAGAGGGTTTTGTCACAGATTCTTGTCTTGGCTGTTACTTCTCACGTTTGGCATTGTAAAGCCGTTGAGATGGTAGTTTCAGTATCATTAAGTTTGATCACTCTGACACCTTGGAGACTCTCCTAAGTGTGTAATATCACATCTTCTCTCACTTTAGAGGTGTGAACGACCAGTAGCCGAGTTGATCCGTGGTCTTGTATCAGCAGCTTCTGCTGACAGTGGCTAAATGCAGATGATGGTGGGTGGACCACAGCAAAATTTACATTGGAAATATATTAGTAGTATTTGGAACAATGTTGCTCCTGCTGTGAGAGTAAAACCAGTCGAGAAATGGGTGACTTTGCACTACATCTACTGCTACTATGTAATGCAGTTACGGGTCTCATAATTGTTATTTTGTGAAAGTTTCTATAGGAAAAAAGTTCTTAATAATGCCCCCCAGCATTATCAGAATAATGACAAATGAAAAGGTACTTAAGTATTAATGTGCTTGCATACAGACATAAAATGATGATCATAAAATCATCTATTTCTTTGTTGAAGTATTTTTTTTTGGCCATAAAGTTTTAGTTGTTTCCAAAAAGGAAACGCAACACTGTCTTGTCTACAAAGACTATAAATAATTTAGGTTTGTGTAGCATCAGTCTGATCCCATTTTACCCGCATTATACATCAGCTTTAAACTTTAATGAATTGTAATGGTAAGAAAAAAGATTTTGTTATGAACTGGAAACAAATCTGAAAGGATGGAAATGAAGAGGGATAAAATGGAAATGAAGTGGGATGAAAATGAAGAGATGAGGTGCATGATGCATCAGGGAAGCCAGAATTAAGAAGGAAGGATGAGGGGAAGATAAAGAAGCAAACAGGAGCTCAGAGGGGAAGAGGGCTAGTTGGAAAGAGCGCAGTTTGTCCCCGAGTCCTCCCTGACAGGCCAGCTGAATGGGGCTTCTGTTCTCCCTCTTCTCATGTAAATCGGCCCTTCAGTCTTGCAGCCATCCGTCACTGCACAGAAGGAGCCTGGCAGGCCCTTTACGAGCCTCCCACTCGCATAATCCCCCCTACCACAATTGCGCCCCCAGCAGGGGGGTGAGCTGTGTTGGGGGAGGAAGGGAAGGGGGAATGACCGTGGGGGTTGCCATCCAGACACGGTGAAAGTGTTGGAAGGGCCACCTACACTGAAGACGCATAATCAAAACAACATCCAACCTGGGGGAAGGGGTTTCGGGGGGCTCTTTGGGTTTCACTGGAGGCCAGCTATGGTAAGAGCAGAGCAATGCAGCTATAGAAAGCCTAGGACAGGGGAACAGTGTGGAATGAATGAAACGGAGGAAAATGAGACAGGAGTACATGATGCGGGAATTAGCATAGAGTTTCTTTGATGGATAGATGAATGAGACTATGTCTTTGTGAGCAGCACATGTGTGACAGAGGATAGTGGTGATGGGGGTGACGATTTGGCTGAAGTGATCAGAAGTTGTTAGCATGGAATTAAAATGACATACACGCAACACCACAAAGCACTGGCATGCAGGGAGAGGAATAACACTCTTTTATTGAGCCAGGCGATGTGCTGGACTGAGGTGCCCTGCTTAGTACACTGTCCATTTAACCTTTTTCACCACAACCTTTAACTGCTTGTCTGCCCCCCGGTGGACAGTGTTTTAATAAGGTTTGGTGTAACTGAATGTTCATGACTAACATTTATATTGTCTTTTTAAACAAATGTACAAAGCAAGGTGCTACATAAATGGACTCGATAAGATTTCACAGTAGGTCATGTAAATGACAAAAGCATAAAATGTCTCTGAAGCTCCTTGGTGGGTGGTGCATTGGTTTCTCATTGTCTCCGACTTATTCATATCCCACACTTCATACATAAATAATTGAAAATACAAATTATGTCTGGTGTGGTTTGTCAAGAGAGCACACAGGGTCACAGTGCAGAAGAAAAAGTATTTCATCTTTCTTTATCACACCTGATTCACAACACACTTTTAAAATAAGACTTTATTTTCAATAAGTCAGAGAAAATCCACAAGCTTATGAGTGTTTGATAGAATATGAGAAGTTATCACAATGAGCAGAGTTTCATTTGTCAGAAGAGCAAAAGCACAAATCAGTACCGTCATAACTCGTGACCTTTAAGGCACTGAGCTCCTTTGGCACTTTATCCTGTCTATGATCTACACATCATTCCCTTCTACAATTAGACTACTTGTCTAGTAGATGATGCAAAACTAAATAAAGGAAATTGCATAACAGCATTCATTCCTCCGGTATGTAAATTCATACCAGTATGCTCAGAGGACACACCAGTTATTGAGTCACTGATTGTCTGTGCTGACTGGTCATGTGACTATCAAGTCCCATGTCCACCCAACAGTTTATGAACAGTACATATATTTCTATAATGCACAAAATAATAGGGCCACTACTCTCCTCAATATTAGTTACCATTTGTCACCAAAGTGTACTCTTTTAAACCAGCATTGAACTGAGGTTTTGAACTTCATACATTTGACTATTTTGGGCTACCCCTGGCATGGTGTCTCAAAAGGACTCCCCAGAAAACATGTTTGACTTGTTAAAAAGAAATACCTTTATTTAAGAAAATTAAAATAAATACTATACAGAATCCAATGTAGAAAAAGTTTAATACACTGCTTCTGTCTGAAAAAGGTTATCACATTTTAATAAATTCATTTAAAAAAAAAAAAAAACCAGCACTGAGCAATGTAAACTGCACAGCCAAACCTCCATTCCCCCTCCACAAGACAAGCTTTTTAAACCAGGAAAAAATAAAGTAACGTTAGAATCTCTACATAATCATTTGTAGTTTGGTCCTTTGAAAGACCCCTCCAATCTCTTTTGGTGAGGTAGGTTACTGGAGCAACACTCCTCAAAACAGGACTTACACAGACTCTATACAATACACTATGTGGTGACAAGGTCCCAACACCTCACCATGTGTGGCAAGGGTGAAATGTCTATTTAGAAGGAAATGCTACTGTAAAATGGCACTATACAGGTTAAAGATGTAAAAATCATGTCCATAATACACCGCTTACTGATTCAGCAATTTCTAACAAAAGTGATGGCAGTGTTCTTGTTCAAGCACTGCAATGAGGAGAGAGGGGGAAAGAAAAAAAAAAAAAAAAAGCACAAAAGCTTAAACTCCACCCTGAACACACATAGTTTGAATGCAAGATGGATCGCCCAAATACCTGTCCGAGTAAGACTGGTTTACACGTCAATTTGTTTTCAGACATATTTCTCCATAAACTATTAGAGCAGCCACTGTGTATGGCAAACTGGAAAGTTAAATAAACAGGTCCACTTCAACCATTTGGTGCTCAGCTCTTTAGTCAATAGATAAATATACAGAACAATAAAATGGATGGAACAGGTCATAGGTATAGGGTCACTGCACAAGGTTCACACCAAATTAATCAATCTTTAAATGCTAAAAAGGAACACAAGAAAGTCTTTTCAAAGACATCCACGATGCTGATTTTATAATGTCTTGCTGTGAACAGTGATAATCATTGGGGCAGGGTGGTGGATTTAGAGGGGAAAGGAGCATGTACAAGTCCAGACAAACAGGAGACAAAGAAACGAAGTGGGGGAAGAAAGGAGTAAAGATGTTTTCAGATCAAGTCAGCCACATTCATCGGCATCTCCTCCACGGTGGTGTTGTAGAAGGTCTCAATGTCCCGGAGAGTGCGCTTGTCATCCTCAGTCACCATGTTTATGGCAACACCTTTCCTGCCAAAACGGCCACCACGCCCAATCCTTAAAAAAAATAATAATAATAAAAAGTTAGAATTGATCATCAATTCATTACCTTAGGATGTACATATTTGTAATGAAAGTTGTCACCAGTACATACCTGTGAATGTAATTCTCCCTGTTTGTGGGCAAATCATAGTTGATCACCAGGGAAACCTGCTGCACATCAATGCCTCGAGCCTGGTGAACAGAAGTGCGTAGGAAACGTACATTAAGCATCAACAGCCACACAATACAAGTTACCATATTCATTACAATATACTGTTTGAATGTTACATGCATGACAGTCCCTAAACATTGTAATTAAAAGAAACTTACCAGCAGATCAGTGGTGATGAGGACACGACTAGAGCCAGAGCGGAACTCCTTCATGATTAAATCTCTCTCCTTCTGATCCATGTCACCGTGCTAGAAAACCAAAACGTTGGTCAGGTTATGGCTATCAAGTGAAATTGTGCCAACAGCATGAAACAGTCTTCAGCTCACGGTACTGAGTAGACTGGGATGAATATCGACTGCATTTATTCTTCCCTTAGCAGACGTAGAACCAAGTGCCACAGAAAGACACGGCCTTGCCCAGTTGTTAAGGGTGGGCACAACGCACTCCAGTACTTACTTACCAAAGCAGAGACTGTGAAATCTCTCGCATGCATCTTCTCAGTCAGCCAGTCCACCTTCCGGCGAGTGTTAATGAAAATAACAGCTTGAGTGATCGTCAATGTCTCATACAGGTCACACAAAGTGTCCAATTTCCACTCCTGTAACACAGGAATAAAGGGAAACCGTCACACATCAAGTATCAATTTAAATGACTTTAATCTTTATAGGATTTAAATTCACAACAACTAAAGGATTGCTTTGGCAATAAGTCAGTCAACCTAGATTGTCTTTACTACTTGTGCACTGACAAGGCATGGCCACCTGATGGCACTTTAGGCTAAAATTTATGAATGAGCAGAAATCAACGAGCTCCTTTACCTCCCGCTCCACATTAATGTAGAACTGACGAATACCCTCCAGGGTCAGCTCCTCTTTCTTGACCAGGATCCTTACAGGCTCACGCATGAACTTAGTGGTGACTTCCAGCACCTCCTGGGGCATGGTGGCTGACAACAGGATCACCTGTAGGAAGGCAAACATGTTTTAAGCATAAGTGAAACAGCCTTAGAACGCATGTCCTTTTAAACCAGTATACACACAATGAAATGTCAACTGCTTTATAGTCGTGATAAGGAACAGGGAGACCCAGTCACTGTGGAGAGCAGCAGGAATACTCTACCAAAGAACTTTGTTCCTACCACAGCAAAAATAGCTGGGGGGAGAGGGATCTTTGGCCAAAAATACATGCAATTATAACCAGCTTATAAAATGAATAACCATACATGACTTACCTGAATATCAGTAGACAGCTTCTGGAAAATCTCATAGATTTGGTCCTTGAAACCTCGGCTCAACATCTCATCAGCTTCATCCAATGCAAACATCTTGATGTATTTGGGAGCTGATAAAGGGAAAGACCAATGTTAAGTGTTTTACAGGGCAAACCAACACCACCAGCACAATATACCTCAAACATTTAAACATGAACATATCTACATACTAGACTAGGATTAACAGTTAACCAAGAATTTGCTAAGCAATAAAACATTAGGTATCCCCTTAAGTCTTCCCAATAAATCATGCAAAACAAAGCAGCAATGCTGTTTTCAGGTTAGTGAGGTCAGATCATGCCTCCAGAGGACTGTGAACCCTGCACACACCCCAACAGAACGCCGAGATGTGGCAGAAGAGCACAGGAACCCCTGAAGTCAGTTGACACGCATGGATATCATCATTACAGCATTTAGACCCTTCAATGTGGATGCAAGTTTTGGTACAGGTGCTTACAAAGATAGCGCCGGTTAAGCATGTCAAAAACACGTCCAGGAGTTCCAACCACTATGTGGGGTACATCAGCCTGGAGCTTCTGCACCTCGTTACGGACATTAGTGCCACCAATGCAGGCATGGCAGGTAGCACCCATGTAGTCTCCAAGGGCAAGAACCACTTTCTGGATCTAAGGTCAGATAGAAACAAGTTAGACTTGTTAAACATTTCAGTTTCCTGAATCCAAATGCATGAGGTCAGGCTTAAAGTAGTTACATGGTACTGGATCAACTTAAGTCGCTTTAGATAAACACCAAACTGGATCCAAATACAAGGGCTGCACTAACACCAAGCCAAAGTAAAATGTGCCCATAGCATGAAACAGTCTTTAGCTCATGGTATGAGTAGACTGGGATGAACATGGGCTGTCTACTTTTCCCTTAACAGATATAGGAAGGTGCCACTGAGACACTGCCTTGCCCAGTTGATAAGGGAATCTAGATTCAAAGTACTGCTTGGGAGATAGTTAAGCAAAAGACTAGCTACATACATCTAACGGGAACACATTTGTGGAGTCTCACCTGTTGAGCAAGCTCTCTGGTCGGGGCCAGGACCATGGCTTGAGTGCCCTTCAACTCAATATCAATCTGTTGCAGGATGGATATGGCAAAGGTGGCGGTCTTCCCTGTTCCAGACTGAGCCTGAGCGATGACATCATACCCTAAACAAATATGACAATTAAAACACCTCAACCAACAAGCATCCCCAAACAAAATAATGACTTTATTCTGTGCCCATAGCATGAAACAGTCTTATGCTCACGGTACTGAGTAGACTGGGATGAACATGGGCTGAATTTGTTATTCCCTTACCAGATATAGATCTATATGCCAAAGACAGACACTGCCTTGCCCAGATGATAAGGGTGGCAGATGAGCAGTAACAACGCCCCAAAATAACAAGTCTTTACAAATACATACCCTTGATACAAGGGAGAATAGCCCTCTGCTGAATGGCAGAAGGTTTCTCAAAACCATAGGCATATATTCCCCTGAGAAGATTCTCACGCAGGTTCATGTCATCAAAGCTTTCAACAATCTCCTTCCAGTTTCCCTACAAGACAAATCCACCAAGATGGACACTTTAAAAAACAGTCACCAATAGGGGGGGGGGGCCCGCGCTGCAGAACGGTTCATAGCCCTGTTCAATTATCTGTGCTATAAAATCACACTGAATATGGAATTAACACATACACATTTAATTTCAACTCACCTCAATGACTCCATCTGGCTCCATGCCCTCGGGGCCATTGTCTCTTGGTCTGAAGAAACAAACAAAAAAAATAAGGTCAAATAAATCAAGCATTTACAAATAATTATACTTCACGACACAGCCTCTATAATTCAGCCAAATCATCTCCGATTGAGCCGTAAATCCAAAAGGGCTAAAAACAGACATGTAATGGAGGGAAGTTTCCTCTGGACGAGACACGTCGCAGGTTTCTCTGTAGGAGGCCTCTATATCCTGACCCCCAAATTTTTACCGGATTGGTTTCCTTTATTCCCGGGGAAAAACCACCAAGCACGGCTAGCATATCGAAGTCGTTTTATAAAGTCGTCTCTGCTTCAATCATTACTAATAAACGGAATTAAACCAGACAGTCGAATAGCAGCAGCGACGCTAATGTGTTCAGACCGGATTTTAAATAGCGATATTATTACGTTTAAGAAACGAATGAAGCAAAAAAAAAGTTTAATCAGCCGTTTGAGGTGTTTTGGTTTAAACGGAATGTGAGTCGGTGTGGCTCAGACTGAGGCCTACACTCAAGCTAACACACTTCTCTTTTGTCTGAACCGGTAGGCCATGTGCTCGATGCTAGTTTCCGAGAAATATATTTAATCCTACTTAACACGTGGACGCTTTATCAAGAATCGTAAAATATGACATCTGTGAAGGCTGTACCGCTTTTTTCTTCTCTCCCCCGCTATATGTTAAAACACGACGGCTGATGTATTTAATACACGACTCAGGCGGCCATGTGCGCGAGGCCAAACCGGCATCTAGAGGAACCGTTAGCAATCGGCTAACAACCTAAAAATGATTCATTTTCGACGTCGATGCGATTAGGATACACACCCACCAGAACAGATCGACGCTTAGGAGTTGTGTACAAGATGAACTATATCGATTTAAACCACAAACGTTAACGCAGTAAATCCCAAACCGCCGCCATCTTCCTCTGACACACATGGTAACGGAATAACTATGGCGACGGGCCGCGAAGGCATAGACGTCGATTTAATCACGATTTACACAGTTAAACATCACTAAGTCGCGCCGGTTGGTCCGTACGCATAAGTACAAACACACTAAGGCTCGCGTTTCATTTTTTTTACAACCATAAAACCGACCGAAACGTTTGCTGAAGTAAGCGTTCACTCACCTATGTTCATCATGAGCCGACATTATCACAAAGAAAGGCAGAAGGGCGGAAAAGTTCTAAATACGCGAGCGTCGAAGCCGAGTGGACAGCTTTAATTGGACCGACTTCCTATCAATAAGAATTGAGGCGGGTCTCGCTGACCGCTCATTGGCTGAATTCTGCCGTAGCGTAAAAGTAATCCCGCCCACATCACGATTCTCGTCGAAGCAGCGTGACATCACCGGAAATGTCGACTCGGTCATTTCCGACGAATTTGGTAGAACCTGGCACTGTAATAGAATTACAAATTCGAAATCGGAAGATGTTGGATTAGACTGTAATATACTGATATTGCAGAATTTTATATCGATTGATTGATTTTCATCTTTTTTTAGTAACCGTTTAATTGTCATGGTACTATTTTATAACGTCATAGTTTATTATTTATTACTTAATACTTATTTAATACCCTATGTTCATCCAAGTCCATTCTTAATCAACAAACTATATTATATAGTGTATAGAGTGCATAGAGCGTGAGTGTATATATGTGTATATGTATGTGTGTATATGTATATATATACACACACACACACACACACACACACACACACACACACACACACACACACACAATTATGTATAACGAACTGAACTGGAAGCACAAAGCACCATAAATAAAGTGACTGTTACACTCGTGTGAACATTATACACGGTACAATAAAGATGTAGATTAAATACAAAAAAGATGTACATAATAGACTGTTCCTTTTCACGTTTTAAAACGTCTCCGTTTAATCTAATCATGTCTTTCAAGAGATCTCCACAAATGGTCCAAATCTATTCACACAAAGAGAAAGGAACTGTATCTTAATCAAAAAGCAGTAAATGAACTGCACATTTTCCACATACTTGCATACAAATACACATAACTGACAGAATGACAATATACAGTCAGTAGTGATCAGACCAGGCCCACCCATGATTTTACACAGGACATGATTTATTGAAAGAAAGAAAAAAAGAACGATTATACTTGCACATTTGAGTAACCTAACACTTTTCTCAACAATTAATAAAAAGTCTCATCAGACCTTTACAGATGGTGAGAAAAATCCAAGAAGGCCTTCTAGCTCATTGATGAAGCCTTTCACAAGAGTCCAAAAATGCTGTCTCCAAGATGTCAAATCTCAAAAAGGTAGCCATTAGAAAAAGCCTGGCCTCTGACAACCACAAGAAAAAAACATGAGCACTGATACAAAACAAAAATATTAAAAAAAGTGGGTTCAATAATGTGATATCCTGTTTTATAGTCTCTCTCTGCCTTTTTGGAAAGGTGAAGGTTTCCGGCTGTTTCTTCCTCCATCTCTTGCTTCATCACACTTAAACAGGTATCACAGTGAGAGTTTGCAGTGACAGAGCTCTTTGTACATGATTCTTCTCAGTTTAGGCATGTCCTGCTGACTGAAGCTGAAGGGCTGTCCCAATGCCAGACACTTACAGTACTAAAATAAAAAAGCGAAAGTGAGTAAGATGGCACACAATATGGCGTATTAATTCTTCTGTAAAATGTAGTTTAGTTTTTATTCGACCATGAATTTGGGCATGATACTAATTCGAAGTTATGCCACCCTGGAATGACAAACTGCTTTACACTAGGACACAAGACATGACAACAGCATAGAGATTTCTTGACTCACCTGAAGGACAAAAGCCCCACAGTCACTGTCATTATTCTGCCTTCCTACATTCTAAGACACAGACACAGAACCAGTAAAGTAAATGGCTGTGAAACACAGCTCAGTTGTCTATAATCCCGCACAGGTTCCTGTCATTCCACACATTGTAATTGCAAGAGTTCTGTACCCCCCCCCCCCACACACACACACACACACACAGAGCATGGTAGACCTGGGATTAAAACTCACAATGTTCCAATTACCAATACCTTAACCACTAGGCTACCACATAATCCACACAATCTTTAGCTCTCTCTCACAACCATGCGCACACTCACTTACACACACTCACACGCACAGTCTCACACGCTCTATCTTTTGTACAAAGCAGTTTTTGGTCAACTGTTCTAAAATACTGCAAATATGACTCACCATTTTGAAAAAGCCTCTCCAACCAGTGAGGAAATCTCTCTGCTGTTTTATAATAGCTTCTGCCTGGAGGTACTTAAAAATATGCTAGAAGGGAAAAAGAGCAGATATAAAAATAGAAGCTGTGTAAAAATTAAATGCAGACCTATGTGAAATCATTAAGTAAATAATTTAAGTAAATGAATGTTTATCAGAAAAATCTACAAGTCCGGACCTTGGGACACCGCCGGTTAAGGGTTCGCTGGGAATCAAAGTAAGTGATGAAACGTTGTTTGATGTCCACTGACACAAGTGACCAATGCACTTCCAGGTGAATGGGAATCAACAGAAGGTCCTTGCTGAAGATGTCAACCTAAAGCATAGAATATGTTTGCCTTATACATTCACTTTAGTGGTGAGAGGAGAATCTACACCAGGAATTTAAATCTGTGCTGGCAAAATGATTAACATTTAATGTAATAATTATTCTATAGCTGCTGAATGAATGGCTGCACCCAAGTTGTCACCTCACCTTCCTTTTATTCACACCCATCTGTCTGACTGTCCATCTCAGGACACAACATTTAAGAAAAGGACTGATTCCCGGTCAAATTACAAAAGCATCATATTTATATTCCTGTTACAATTACCTCATCTTAACTCCTAAAGTTGCTTTTGATAAAATTCATTAAAATACTCCACATGACTGCTATGGCAACTGAGATTTGAGAGGGAGGAAAAAAAGCTTACATTTTTTGTCCACCGTTTAACTCCTTCATAACCTTTAGTTCGCAGCTTATCATAAAAGAAGCTGTTGAAGAAATGGACCTAAAATAAAAGAGTCAAGTTAAAATCTAGACATTACAAAAAATGGGCATAAACTAAAATCAGGGCCTTACAAACCTTTTGCAGTTAGGGATCTTTTAAGTGGAAAAAAAAAACACAGACCCCTTAAGAACAGATTTATAACACAAATAAACTATCCAAAAGAATCAGTCACAATGCTTAACAGTGTACATCATCTTTACAAGGTGGGAAATATACAGGAACTCAGGGTTTCCCTTCAGAGTTTTAGAAGCATTTCTGGCACCAGTTGTTGGCACCTCTCTTCATGAATATGTTTAATTCATCTTTTTATTCTGGCCAAAACTCTTAATTCTTCTCTCTCTCTCACTTAATTGTCACCCAGCTTTTTTTCCCTCTTGCTGAAAAACAGACAGAGCTGTTGGCCTGCAGCTCTTCTCATCCAGTTAGCTTAATAAATGTTGTCTTTATATCAAATTAAGTTACATAAAAACATTATACCATCATCAGACCAAACATGCTTTAATTGTTGTAGAAATTCTTTTTCTAACATTAGACATCTGTTCAATGCAATTTATAACATTTCCAGTTCAAGCTCAAAAGAAGCTTTAAGTTTGTTAGGTTTGTTTCAGAACAAAAAGTTTCTCTCCTGGATCAGACTGCATTGATTATTTTCTACAAGCCTCGTTACAACAAACAATCTGCACACTGAGTATTCTTTCTTTATCAAGCTAGTTTAAGAGACAGGGCTGTCTTATAAGGCCCATATTAAATTTAACTGAAATAGAACCTCTGGCTGTGATTCTTTCTTCTAACCTTTGGGTGAACATGTGGTAGCCTATTGGTTGAAGTGTTGGGCTACCAATCAGATGGTTGTGAGTTCAATCCCAGGTGCACCAAGCTAAAGCTTTTGGGCCCCTGAACAATGCCCCTCACACTCAACTGCTCAGTTGTATAAAAAAATGATATAATGTAAGTCGTTCTGGATAACGTAAACGTAGCTTCGGAGTAAAATTGATTGACCTGTCCAATTCACTTTCTGTCCAAACTTTAAACTTTTGGCCAAGTATCTGGAAAAGTATCTATAAAATAAACTAAATAAGAGTCAATTTTTTTGTGGTGGTGGTGAAGGGGTGTTATAGAAATCTGTTATTGTACAGTATAATTCAAGTTATTGTAAAGTACTAAAGTATTGTAAAGTTATTGTAAAAATTATGTATGTAGATTTCAGTTGAGCATTAATAATCATAACTTTCATACTTGTGGGTTATGTTTTCCACTATTATAACAAAATTAGGAAATCACAGACACCTGGATCCCTCTTTTAGAACAACTGCTCTATAATGCTGGAAATTAGTTTTATTATTCATCACCTTCTCAGGCACTGAATCCATTACAAGGTCTCCATACATGTTCATAACCTGAAAAAATAAGTTTGAAAGATATGAAAGAACAAAAAAGGTTAGAGATAACAAGTGTACAAACCGTTAGAGTTTAAAGAAGTGTAGTTAAAATTGACAATACTTGGTCATTGAGCCAGTTTTGTCCATAGAGTGTGCTGAGATCATCCATAGTGAGAACATGGCGCTTGTAGTTAACGCTGAATCCTCGAACCATGCTCGTACCTGGGGACCTCTGGTAGGACTGGATTATCTGGTGCACCTCTGCTTTCCTAAGACAATCATCATGTTCCCATGTCTTATACATCACTTCTAAATACCCTGGATGTGTATTTAAATGCTGGTATCCATGCCAAAAAAAAATTTTTATACATTGAGCTTTAAATGTTTGTTGAGCTTTACCTGTATGCTTGAGAGAAGCTCTCATTGAAGATCTCCTGTAGTTGCTCCACAATGTCATCAGTATGTATAGGGATCAGACTGCCATATTTATGGAGAGACTCATCCAAAATGCCTGGGATATGGGGGTAATATTCATGAATTTACCTGACAATATTGTCTGAAAGCAAGTCGAATCACTTTGTTAGAAGTATAAAATACAATTGCATCCAAATTTCTACAAAGCCTTAGAATATAAAGAAGAAATTTTAGTGTGGCAGTTTCATAGCTGCTCATTTACTAGGCATGGACAAGCTAAATGGAAATATAGAGGAACATTTGCATACAGAAACCTTTGGGATTACAGACGTTTGCTCTTAACAGTACATTCAGGACACCATTGCAATTGTAGTTTGTACTTAATAAATCCTAATGATCCTAAAAATGAGAGCATCTCACCTTTTTTGTATGCATTTAAAAAATGCTCCACATGGTTCCTTCCTTCAGTGGTATTTCAATTTGATTGGTTTTAAAATTTCTTGAAAAATTGTTTTCAGTGCACAAGGGACCTAAATTCTCTTAAAGCTCATGTCACAACATTTTCATGAGCATCTTCTTACTGTTTGACATTCATGAATTTAGCAAATAAAGAACAATACTGGCTTTCTTTTAGTTAGATTTCTTTAGAATGATTTTTTTCTGCCTTTTCCTCAGGCACATTCAAGTTAAACAGGTATATTTATATATTTGTTAAAAATGTCATCAAAGCTAATGATATTTAGCCACCTGCTTACATCAGTTCCACCTTTGTCCCAACTACAGGAACTAAAGTAAATTTGTTCCTGCCCATTGTTGCCTATTTATGCCTGAGACTGTGCAAAATTGTTATTTTATTTTTTTTATCATATATGATATACCTTAAACTGATGTAGTATGGTAATGAGTAGTTCTATCCTACCCTTTTTAAGGGTGGATGAAATGAGAATTAGAAATTACTATTGGTATATACTTACTTATAGACAGATATTCACATCATATTTTTTAAACATCTAAAGGGGCTTTAATGAATATAAACATTTACCTTGGACACAGGACACATGCTCTTTTGTGAGGGCCAGCTCCACTCTTTGCTTGGAAACCAAGGGGAAATCTTGCCTTTCACTGTTTCCAACACTGACTGCTGAGCTGGACTGGGGAATGCCGTGATACCCGTTCAAATCACTAAAGGGAGCTTCTGAAAAGAGAGGGATGCATTTTTATGAGGTTTTATTTCTATCATCAAAAGCATACTGAATAGTGACATACTGAAAAATGCCACTGTTTATCCATGAAATATTAGACTTACCTGTCTCACTTTCATTTGCAGTCTGCACTGTTACTCTTGAGATGTTCGAACCCAGGTCCCGCCTCTGCCTGCTTGGATAAAGATTATACTGACGCCACCGTCTTGCCCGTCTGTACCCAAGTGTGCCGACCCACTGTGCCCGCTGTCGCCATGTTTTCCAGCTCTGAGCAAGCCGGAAACGCAGCCGAGTCGAGGCCCGGAGCCTCCTCCACCGCTTCAGCCTCTGCTGCCTTAGGCCATTTAGCCGAGCCCACAGGGGTCTCTCAGGGACATCCCTGACTTCAGGTTTGTCTTGCTCCTTATTTGATGGTGAAAAGTTTTGATAGTAATGTGCCATTTGGGGCAAAAAATCATGTGGGTCATTCCAGTCCACCACTCCCTCCTCCTCTTCTACTGGAGCACATTCAGAACTGATCTCCTCACCTTCATCCAACTGGTCCTCTTCTAACTCCTCCTCATCATCATCTTCATCAAATCCATCCTCTTCATCCATCTCATCAGTCTTTATGTATTCTCCAGTCCATCCCCTCTCCTTATGGCCCACTTTGAAGTCCATAGCACTTTGGGCATTAGGAGGGGAATCAGGGCCCAAGAGGTGCCCTCCTGCCATACCTCCACCACTGCCTTCATGGCTGACAGTCAAGGAGAGTTCACCCTGCCAGCGATTTGGAGCCAAGCTTGCCCCGCTGTCCCTCATGGTCCACGGGCACCCTGCTACTTGCGCCAGCTCGCCGTCTGCAACAGCACAGGTCAAAGGAATTGATGTGCTGCACAAGTATTGTTAGTTTTAACTTAAGCATTAAAAAAAAATTTTTTTTGCAGAATATTTAGAAAATGTTGCAGTATGCACAGTAATCCCTGTGTGCAGGTAAGGATTTATGAAGTTCTAAGCCTGCCTGTCTTATCCTACATACACAAGAAGGATATAAAGAGTGAACAGACATGTGATATGGTTTATTTCCTTTAAGAGACAGAACACTCTTGATTTTCATCGCACGTTCAATAGGTATCCACGCTTGAAGATTACAGACGTAAAATTTCCTCAATTTATATACACAAGGAGACTTTTTAAAGTATTTGGATTCCTATTTTCAGTAGGAGAGCACGGCATTGCATTGAGGAAAAACAAATAGAAAATTTGTGATACAGTGGCATCACACATCTGTAGCAATACGTGCTGTGATCTCTCTCACACAGTCCAAAATAACTGGGTGTGTAGATTAATAAATTATGGCGGTGATTTGGATCATGTCAGGAAATCTTTTAAACACGCTACATGTACATTTCGATGAAGTACAAACCATATCAGAACTGCAATATTAGTTAATATATTAGTATATTAACACTACAGAACTGCAAATATATTAGTACAACTGCCATCTAGTATTCTGTCAAATCCATGCAGCCAATTATAGCTTCTAGTGTTGGGAATTTTATTGTTGAATCAATCAAAAATAGAACATTTGGCTTTATGAGGCAAAGGTCTGGGAAGAGTGCAGTGCAGAAGTGTCCAAGGAGAAAACACACACATTTTTTTTTTATAACAGTAGATAAATTAGGACAAGAAAATATATATTTTTTTTATGACTCCATGCTGTATATTTCCCGACACGAACGTGTAAAAAAAACAACTCATTTATTTCTCCAGCTGCTCGACATGTAAACAAATCAGAATTTTTAAAGCTAGTTTTGCAATTTGACCTCGACGTGTTAATACGAGCTGAAATCTAGCTCACAACACGACGCCAAACGACGCTTTCCTACGGCTCTGTTAATAACAAAAGTCTTTCTCGCTCCTGTAAAAGATAAAATAAATAAATCCGTGTCTTGTCTGCGGAAGCGTCTGTAATTCACCCGCTTCTACTAACACGTTAGCATGTAGCCGCAGGGCAGCCGGACGTGTTTATAAACGTGTGTTCTCTGGAAACGGATGAATTTTCTCAGTGAAGAAACGACAGATTTTTTTTTCGGATGATGCCGTGCATGTTAAATAATCGCACTTTATCTCTCTCGAAACGGTTTAATCCCGGTCTCCCTGCAGTGGGACGTTCATAAAGCGTGCATAATTAGCTTGCTAGGTAGCTAGCTGGCCTAAACACTGGTCATCACACCGTATCTGTTTGTATATTTATTCACTGATATCGCGGTAACACTCACCGTCTGAGTGCAGTATCGTGTGAGATTCTGTAGACGTGTATGAGCCGTGCTGTTCACTACGTGTCGGATGTTTTTTTGGGGGGGTTTTTTCTTCCGCAGATTTGCTACGAGGAGAATTTCTGCCCTAATCAATGAAGCCCGTCGCTTTCTTTCAACGAAGCTGTGACGCGGCTGTTGCCGAGCCTTTGTTGATGACGTGAACGTCTCTCTCTATCGGTGCGCTCGTGCAGAGCTGATGACGAGTAGTGTGTAAATGTGCGTGTGAGACTTTACATTGCAAATAGAGTCGACTCTCTACTTCTGACTCATCGTACTGATGTGATATCTAATAATTAGTACTTTTTTTTAAATAGTAGTTTTGGCATGCAGTTGTTTTCTGAATAGCAGATACTTCAGTATCACCACAGTACAGGCAGTATTCACCACAAACACTGCTGACATATGTTATATGGTCAAAGGCTTTTGGACAAATAACCATCACACCAATTATTGCTTTTTATAGATTTAGTTTCTATTTGAGGTTTAATACCTTCAGTCTTCTGGAAGCCGTTCCACTATATTGTGGCTGTAGGGATTTGTGCACGAGTCTGGGTGAATAGGCCTGGGGTGCAGTCAGCGAGTTTGGGGTCAGGACTCAATGTTCATTCGCACAAAAACGTGACGCACTGTGAGTTCATTTTGATTGCTTTATGCACATGGCATTGTCATGCTGAAACAGGTTTGGGCCTCTTTCATTTAAGTGAAAATCACAACACTACAGCATACAAAGACACCATGTACAACTTTGTGGTCAAAACTTTGGCCCTGTAGTATAGGTCAATCGTTCCTTGTAACAAGGGCCTTAAATCTTATCTGCAAGTATAACCACAGGCTTTCATTCCAGATAAGTACCCTAGAGTCTTCTCTGGTAGTTAGTGCAGGGTCACAAAAACATGGTTAAATACATGACTGGCCTTCCATTTTAACCTGATTTTAATCCAAAGATGTTTTAGAAAACCAGAAAATGTGAACCAACAACATTACTAGGTAAAAGACTCACTTTAGGGCTGCTTTGTAAAGAGCTCAAAGATCAACACAGTGCACCAGTGGTGTACCTTTTTACAACCCCTGGCAAAAAGTATGGAATCACCCCGCTCAGAAGATGTTCATTCAAATGTTTAATTGTGTAGAAAAAAAAACAAGCACATATATTCCACAAAACAATTTTCACTCAACAATCCAAACTTCTGGCTGTATAAAAACTTTTTTAAAAAAAAGAAAGATAACTATAGTCAATTACAACTGTTTTTACAGATCAAACAGAGGAAAAAAATATGGAATCACACAAACCCGAGGAAACTTATATAGAATCACCAAATAAAAACACTACTAGTATTTGTTGCATCACCTCTGGTTTTTATAACAGCTTGAATTCTCTGAGGCATGGATTTAACTAATGACAAACAGTATACTTCTTCAATCTGTCTCCAGCTTTGTCTTATTGCAGTTGCCAGATCAGTTTTGCAGGTTGGAGCACAGATTTTGGATTGGATCTGGATTCAATTGGATTCAGGTCCGGACTATTTGCAGGATATGCCATTGACAATATATGTCTTTACTGTAGGAATGTTTTCACAGATTTTGCCCTATGGAACAATGCATTATCATCCTGAAAAATGATGCTACCATCACCGAATATCCTTTCGATTGATGGAATAAGAAAAGTGTCCAAAATCTCAACATAAACTTGTGCATTTATAGAAGATGTAATGACTGTCATCTCTCCCATACCTTTACCTGACATACAACCCCATATCATTAATGATTGTGGAAATGTGCATGTTTTCTTCAGGCTTTTCTTCAGGCTTATTTGTTGGCAGGCCCAAAATGTGACCTCATTGACACTTATTAACCATGTTTGCAGAGAGTCACGCTAAAGCCTAAGATGTCAATGTGTTATGTTACAGAGAGGTCAGCATCTCCACATTGCAGAGGCTGGCCAATTCTAACAGTATCTTCCACATGGGCAATATAAAGTCAATTAAACTGAGCTTAAACTGCTGAAGAACCGGAAGGAAGAACCTGCACGGGAAGAACCCAACGGCTCTACTGGTATTACAAAGATTTATGTTGAAAATCCGTCAGATGCAAGTGTAACCAAGGCATGTTTATAATCATCAGATAAGTTCAAAATCAAATTCACATTTATTTGTATAGCACTTTTAACAATTGACATTGTCTCAAAGCAGCTTTACAGAACATAAACATAAAACAAAAAAGTTAATATATAGAATAATAGATTGGCAATAGCCTTAGATTAAAGATTAATATAACACAAAAAAAATCAAGATTAATATTAGATATATTTAAATGTGTTTATATTTATCCCCAATGAGCAAGTCTGAGGTGACTGAGACGAATGTGGTAAGGAAAAACTCCCTTGAATGGAAGAAACCTTGAGAGGAACCAGACTCAAGGGAAACCCATCTTCATTTGGGTAACAATGGATGGTGTGATTATAAATATACAGTCTGACAAATGTTGTGTTGATGAGGAGGTTGTTGTCCTCAAAGACCCCATTAGGTGCAAGAAGGACGACTGGCCAGGCTTTTTGTTATGCTCCTACATTTTAGAATAGTTTAATGCCTTTTTTACTAGGGTTAATAAAATTTAATTATGTTTAAACCCTTTATAAATAAGCAAAAATGTGTTGGAAGAAATATAATGAATTTTTCATTTTTAGCAACATGACTAGACCTTTTCTATTTGCATTTGATTCTTGTCTGTCAAGAGGAATGACAAAGCATTCATGAAAGCAGAGACTAGAGTTACAGGCTGTCACAGAGGTTAGAAATAAAAACTAATTGTAAAACAATGCCTGTCGTTGACTTGATGTAACTCTCTCTCTCTCTCTCTCTGTGTGTGTGTGTAAAAATATGTATTATATATAATTAAAAGGTCCTCTGTTACTACTGCCATGCTTCTTTTCAGAATGAAGATTTTGATGTGACACTCAAAATGGAAAAAAGGCCTATGTAAATCAAACTTTCTCTCGATTTACTTTCTCTCTAGGAATCACTGAGCTCTTATCTCGTTAGTTCCTAATTGTAAGTGTGCTCCCATAAAGCAAAACTTTTTTCCACAAAAAAGTTTGGGATTTGTCCTAGAACATTTAGGAAGGGTTAATAAGGAAAAAGCATTCTTTTTTAGCCCCAAAGCGAGTCCTGAAAAGCTGTCAGTGGTCTAGCACAGTTGATTTAGTAGCTGTGACTTAATACGTAAAGACGCTACTGAGAACTACTGATCAACAGATCCCAGAACTGAAAAGAATGATGAACAATGTTGAATCCTTGAACAAGCAACTTGGCCACCTGTGTTGGACTCCACTTTTCCAGGACTTGATTTATGTCCTCCAGCTTGACATATACCACCCAGGCACATGCTAATGTGGACTGCAAGAAAAAAGCAAACAGGGTTTTCTGACTGAGTGAGCGATAGAAAGTAAAGAAAAAAAAATGGGGGAAGCTGTGATGAACTGTAAGAATCTAGTCAGACTGGCTGGAACAGATCAGGTTAGAAATATAGCTTAAGACAAAATCTATTTTTTTTCTCCCAGGAAAAAGTTTTAGCAATAAAATACGCTTCCTATAATATAGGAAAATAAATGCATTTGAATGCTAATTGTGGTCTGAGGACGTTAACTTTGGTGCAGTTTTGGCGGAAGTTGAAGTATTAAGCTGGATGATGAAGGCGCAGGTGAATGGTGCTGGGCGGAGAAGAGAGAAGAGGCGGAGCGACCAGGAAGCTTTAGGAAAACTTTTAATAAGCAACAACTTCAGGTGGAATCTGTTGGTTTACCGCTGAACACTGGATTATCCAAGATCCCAAACTATCACTGAGAGATACTTATTAGAAACTTGTGACAAGTTACAGACAGAATCAGGCAGCCTACTATGTAGTACATTGGAAGGAAGATTCCTAGAAGAAACTCGGACTTCCCGTTTATCTACCTGTAAGTAGTTAATTGTTGTCGAAAGGCTCGATAAGCGTCGCGGTTTCGTGCGGTGACGTCAGAGCGTCATTCGTGCGTGCTTTTAACGCTTCCCTGAGTCAAACGCAACACCCTTATTTATTTTATTTCGATCAAAATTAATCGGTTCATTTGGTCTGCCCAAAACCTCATAATATTTTACTTATAGCTACTTTTAAAAGTTTCTTAAATAGTACAATAGAAGTCTGTGTGTATAAGTAAAGAGCTTGTTGTGACAATCATCGTGGTTGCTAATGTAGCCTCTTAGCAACACGACTGAGTAAACAAGTCAGTATGTTTCGGTGTAACACTTCTTTTGCTACTTATTTAACAAATGAAATATATTTAAACTGCATTATCATTTGCTGAAAACACTTTTGTATGTCAATCTCGCCGATGATAAAAGTCAACTTATTATTATTATTTTTTTTGTTAAAACAGACTACCATGTACATATAAATGAAGAAATGCTGTATGCTGAAATATAAATGATCAGGATTGCATATACACACGTTTTGCCAAATAATAGTGTGTATATATAGAATTATATTGTGTTATGTTAGATTTTACTGATCAATTCTTCATCAATTGATCATCAACAGACACATTGCAGCACAAAATCTTTGCTCTGTTAGTTTAAAAGAGCTCAGATTAGTTAATACCCATGCTTGAAGTTTTCTAATGCTGAATGTGATAGTTTTATTGTCATTTATACATATCTAACTTAGTTATGTTGTTTTTTTGCAATTTTTTTTTTTTTTACTGATTTATGTTTATAGAACCGGTTACAGACTTTCTGTATGTGTATGTTGCTAATTTCTTGTGTGAAATGTTGCATGCATGATTAAGGTGTGACAAAAACAATGGCTGTGTTGGTATTTGTGGCACAATGCGTCAAGAGATTGGACTGGAAAATATGAGCAGGCGATCATCATCTTATATACTAATATCTGTGTTTTGTCAAATTAAAGATAGTAATCACTGAGCTCTCATCTCATTAGTTCCTAAGCATGTTCCTATAACGTACATTTATTGCATGGTAAAGTGGTTACTGAGTTTACTTAATTGTTTATATAAAATATATCCACTGTGTGTGTAAATAGTAATAGGAGAACTATTATATGCACAAGTCTAATTTTTGCTGATTGGCCTTGGTCTTGTTTCACAAACATTCACAAATTGTGCTAATGACACAAAATTATTTAAGTGACCAAGTGACATCTGTACAAATGATTAATAATTAATTATTCTTTTATGAATATACCACACCTCTCTATCAATTTCCTGTAAGATTTTGGAACCTCACGGAAGTCTGTAATGTATAGTAAATACTAGACACACCTATTTTATCATACAACTTCCGACAGTCACCTCTGCTACATTTTATTGTCCCGAGTGTGTGAGTGAATGAGTGTGTGTGTGCCTTGCGATGGGTTGGCACTCCGTCCAGGGTGTATCCTGCCCGATGACACCTGAGATAGGCACAGGCTCCCCATGACCCGAGGTAGTTCGGATAAGCGGTAGAAAATGAATGAATACTGATGCCTTAATACATTATCTTACAATATTCATTCTGAGATATTTCAGTTTTTGACAACATTTTCTAACAAAGACAGACTAGAAGATTAGATATTATTTTTAAATTATATAAAATTTTCCCTATATTTAGTGATAAATTATTTATTTATTTATTTATAAATGCAAAACAAGTTTTTCTGGTTTGTTTGCAAACCATGTGCATATCGTATATATTGTAAATTTTTGTAGATCTGCCAAATGCTGTAAATGTAATTGTAGATTGTAATTGATTTATAGATTCGTTGTGATGTAATATCTTTGTTATATCACTCACCGTGATCTATATTATAGATCACGGTGAGTGATATAACACAAGTTTTATATTATAGATCACGGTGAGTGATATAACAAAGATATTACATCTATGAATGATCATGGATCATTAAAAATCTTTAGGATGAGAAACGGATTTCACTTATGCAAAGTATCTGCGAAACTGTGCTGTATAACTGATTATTTTTCTTCTGAGTGTTTGGGCGTGGGTTTCTGGGTGTATCCCAGGAGAATCTTACGTTGATAGTGTCGGTTTTTCTGTGCTTGTCTAAACTGGCCCCCATGACTTTGACAAGACATCTGCACATTCACGTAGTGCATTGTTGCTTTGCTTTCGTACCATTTAATTATGAGCTGATTATTGTGTGTGTGAGGACTTTGTGCTCTAACTATTCTTCTATTCTCAAGGCTATTGCCAATGTCTATATTTGGTAATTAATTAATTTGTTGTTCATTTTTTAAAACTACTTTTCTTTTTGTTACAAAGATTCTTAATATTTGTATTTATAAGATTTGTCAAAGAAAAACAAGCAACCTTTTTCTCTACCATTGTATAATTTATTGCAGTGTTTTAACCAAAAACATCATAGGCAACTTGTATTCAATAAACAACCATGTAGACATAGTGTCCATGATCTTTAATACTGGACATGCTCTTTTGTTATGATGTAATTCCAATTAATTACTATAATTCTGTTTAATAATATTCATATAGCATGGAACTGTTAAATATGCCAATACTGACCATGACTCTAGCTACTACTGCTTCCCTTTCTTTAGTAACTTTGGTTTATTTTTTGTGGTCACTCATTACATAAAGGCTGTTTCAGAATTTGGGAATCTTGCTGAACAGGTACGATGAGCAACATGCCAGCTGTTTGATACCTGGCCATTTCAGTCTTCCTCTGAATATTTAACAAAGCAGTGGTCATTAGTTTACGTTGTAAATGCTGGTGCTGTTACCCTTAGGGTATACTGTTTAAAAACTCTCTGCTATCTGTAAACATGTTATTGGCCTCTTTGTTGTTGCTTCTCCCCTGTTTGCCATCTGTAGGTAAATCTACCCAATTATGCTTTCTTGTTTTTTTTGACAAATTGCAGGTTATATATTAAGTTTATGAACTGTTCTTTGGAAAGCCAGTTACTGTAATACATATTGTCTTAGTTTAAATAATTTTAAATGATTTATACTAGATTTATAATTATGATGTGCTAGAAGTTTGGTTCATTAATGTCCCTTACCATAAAGAGGATAATGATGATTATGTTTATTATTATTATTATTATTATTATTATTATTATTATTATTAAGTAGTAGTAGTGACTGTAAAAGTAATAATAGCGATATTTGGTATATGTGAAGCAGAGTTTCCCCCCTTCCGAATTTGCTGTCAGCTAACAAGGTCATAGCATAAAAAGTAATTGCTGGATTGCTCTCAGTTTCCCACAGAAACCAAATTGCAAAGGCCTTTTCTCCAGTTACTTCTATCTAGTTGCAATTAAAATATCATGATTGCATTTAAATGTCCAAGGGAATGAATGTGCTGAGATTTAAGACCGAGGTAAAAAAAGCATCGGTTTCTATAGGTCATAAATAACTAGACCTTTTTCTCTCTTTGTTTCAAAATTGTTCACTAAATTGTTGGTGTAGCGCAGAGAGTTGTGATAAAGTTTCACTGTAGAACTTAATGTTGCTTTGGGCCTTACATATTATATACAGTATCACTGGTTTAAAAGTCTTGAATATTTTTTTGAATGGTTGACCACTTGCCAATTCTTACATACACTTAATATATGCTTAAATATGAAATCTAACCTTCACCATTCAGATTGTCTGCTATGCTGAACACCAATGGGTTTATGATGGATCCAGACACTCAGTCGCTATACCAGCTTTTGGCAGAAGTGCAGTTGGAGAGATTTTTCCTGAAGATCCGTGAAGAACTTAACGTGACACGTGTTGAACACTTGGATTATGTCAAGGACACAGATTTAGAACAGATAGGCATCAAGAAACCAGGTTTTTATCAAGCATTATTTCCAAAGACACTATGATGTCTAGTTTGATTAGCTCTTTAAAGCTCGATTTATAGAATTTTTAAACAACTGACTGTTGTGTGAACAGGGCAAAGACGATTATGGGAAGCAGTCAAGCGTTACAAAATCAATATGCGACCACGATCATGGATGACCAAGGTAAAGTCTTGAAACTTTTTCATGTAATCTCAAAAATCATCTTATGAAATTTACCCAGACCATCTGTTAATCATCCCATAACAGGTCTTTTCTGGTCGTGGACCAGAAGGAGGTGACCAGTCTGCTGGTGGTATTGTGCCTGGTCCAGGTCCAGACACAGTACGAGCTCTTACCTGCCTTATCCAGGACAGTGAGCTGGTGTTTGGAGAAAAGTTGGGCTCGGGCTCCTTTGGAGTGGTGAAGAAGGCAGAGTGGCATACACCTACTGGACAAGTGGTGGGTTTTCTTGTTCCTGTTAAAAAATTTTACAATAAGACATTAATGTATCTACTTAGCTTTTCTTACCTTGCTTTGGCTTTAGCAAGCAATAAGTCAAGGCATTTACTGGCATTTACTGGCATTTCAACCATAAACAAGTTATACAGTACACAGTAAAATAAAACAACACTCGTCAGGACCATGGGGCTACATAAAACACAAAACCACAAGACACAACACAAAGTGCATCTGTGTAAATGTGACCAAAAAAGACCACTACTTCTGCCAGTACTATGTTCTGAAAGGAAATTTTAGTAAAACAAATTAGATGGTAGTTTAAACATAAATCTAATATTTATATTTATCAAATGTATATACACATTATATATACATATGTATTGTTATATTCATAACCTATAGGTATAGGGCACTGGCTGGACTACTCTAAGACATTTGCAGAGTTCTCCCTATGCCACTCCCGTGTTGTCTTGGTTGTGTGTATAAAGTGTTGGGCGGTGTATTGGGCAGGTAATGGGTGGTGTCTGGATTTCTTCAGATATTAGAATTTGGAATTGAGGTCAAAAAGTTCAATCATGGTTTCATCAGACCAGAGAATCTTGTTCCTCACAGTCTGAGAGTCCTTCAGGTGCTTCATCTGTGTTACACTGAGGAGAGGCTTCTATATAGCCACTCTGCCACAAGCCCAGATCAGAGGAGGGTGCTGGTCACCTCTCTTTATAAGGCCCTTCTTCCCTGATTGCCCGGTTTGGTTGGGTGACCAGCTCCTGGAAGAGTTTTGGTTCTGCCTAAGAACAATTTTGTGTAGCCTTCACCAGATCTGTGCCTTGCAACAATCCTGTCTCTGAGCTCTGAAGGCATTTCCTTTGACCTCATGGCTCGGTTTTTGCTCTGATATGCATTGTCGGCTGTGAGGCCTTCTATTGAGAGGTGAATGCATATATATGTTGCATATAATTTATGCTGTATATAATTTATATGTGTTATGTAAATTATTTGTGCAGTGACCAGTGTGAAGAGAGTTCCAAATTGATGTGTTCAGTGACCTGGTTTTAGGTGTACTGTTGGTTGAGGGCTCGGATGGCCTGTGGGAAGAACTCCTCATTCTCTCTGTATTTGCCTTTAGGGAACAGAAACGTTTTCCCTACTGCAACAGAGAAAAGAGTCCATTGTTAGGATGGCTGAGGTCCTTCACAATCTTTCTGGCTTTGGTCTAGCACCGCTTGCTGTAAATAGACTTCAGATCAGGGAGCTCAGTGCGGATGGTGCGTTCGGTTGTCCAGACCACTCCCTGGAGAGCTCGTCTGTCCTCCTTGGTGCTGTTCCCAAACCAGGCTGTGATGCTTCCTGTCAGGATGCTCTCAATGGTGCAAGTGTAGAAAGTTCTTAGCACCTTAGGGGCAGTTTGAAGTCCCTTAAGTGTCTGAGATGGTAGAGAGGCTGCCGAGCCTTCTTTACGAGAGTGTTGATGTGACAGGACCAGGACAGATCCTGCGAGATGTGAACACCAAGGTACGGGAAACTGTTCACTCAATCCTGTTGATTATTAACGGATGGTATTTTCTCTCCTGCTTCATGCTGAAGTCCACTATGAGCTCCTTTGTTTTGCCTGCATTGAGGAGATTGTTTGCCTGGCACCAGGCTCATAAACTTCTGTAGGTAGGCCGTCTCGTAGTTGTTGGAGATGAGGCCCACCACAACAGTGTCGTCAACAAACTTGACTGTGTGGCCAATACCAGCTCCACCAACATCATCATGAGTGTACAGTGTATCTGCCAAATATCTTGTAGGTCCCCCTTGTGCTGCCAAAACAGCTCTGACCCCTTGAGGCATAAACTCCACAAGATCTCTGAAGGTGTGCTGTAGCAGCAGATCCTTTAACTCCTGTAAGTTGTGAGATGGGGGCTCCATGGATTGGATTTGGTTGTCCAGCACATCCCAAAGATGCTCAACCTGATTGAGAGCTGGGGAATTTTTAAAAGTCAATACCTTCAACACTTATGTTCCTAAACAATTTTTTCAGCATGGGATGGATCATTATCAGAGGGAACATAGCATATTGATGGGGAAACACTCCATAAGACCTGCTGTTTTGGAGATGCTCTGACCCAGTCATCTGTACTTCATAATTTGGCCCTTAGTCAAGGTCACTCAGATCCTTACGCTTTCCTTTTTTTTGTTTCTAAAACATCAACTTCAAGAACTGCTCACTTGCTGCCTAGCATATCCCACCACTTGACAAATGCCCTTGTAAGAAAATAATCAATGTTATTTACATCACCTGTCAGTTGGATTGATGTTATACTGTAGTTAATCTGTGCATCATAGGTACTGTAAACCCCTGGTTAAGCCAACTAAACTCACTAAAACACAATAAAATCACTTCTGCCTTCTTTTTCTGCTCTCATTTAACCATCCTATTTTCCTATAGGTGAATGTAGCAGTGAAGACTCTCAGGACCAATATGTCCAAGGAGGCAGATCTAATAACAGAATTTCTGCAGGAGGTCACTATCATGCTTTCTCTGGACCATCCCAATATTATCCGTCTGTATGGCGTAGTCCTTACCCAGCCTCTAAAGATGGTAAGTTGTTGGTCCCTGGTGCTGTCGTGTACTGTAAATGTTAGTTGGTTAGTAGACTCTTTTCAAAGTTTTAATAGTCAAAAGATGTTTATTCTTTAAAGGATCCTAGCAACATGTTGAAATGTCTCAACATTTCAGTTTATATGTTTTATAATCATCAGTATTGATGCCTTATGTGCCAATGGTTAAAAATCCCATACCCTCAACCAGCATTTGATTTTTTTATTTTAGGTGACTGAGCTGGCTTCTTTGGGTTCTCTGTATAACATGGTCCGCATATGGCGGGGCAATTACCCACTGGCTCGTCTCTGGCTCTTCAGCACCCAAATTGCTGCAGGAATGGAGTATTTGGAGTCACGTCATTTCATTCACAGAGACCTGGCAGCCCGGAACGTGCTTTTGGCCTCTGAAGAACTGGTGAAGATTGGGGACTTTGGCCTCATGAGGGGCCTGGGTCGTGACAAAGACCACTACATCATGGGAGCCCACAGACGTATCCCATTTGCTTGGTGAGGGGTTAACACTTCTTTTGTTACTGTTGATGACAACAAAAAACCTGAAATTGTATTTTTGCGTTTCTTTGGTATAAGGGTACTGGGGAAAAAACAAAGAGATAGATAAACAAAATAGACAAGCCGATTTTTGCAGACCATCATCAGCTGACTGGTATTTTTCCCACAACTCTATGCTATTTCAACAACAAGCAAGGTTTGTTGAGGCTAAAATATATAGCGTATACTTGTTTAAAGACTTTGAGATGTAACAGCTATCAGGAAATGATGCAGACTTTGGCTACTTGTGAACTTTCATAACAATTTAAAATGAGACTATAAACTATAGGTAGACCTCTCTGCAGTCATAACAAAGTGAAATGGAGGAGGGCTTGTATGCGAAGCACAACAGATTTATGTATATCAGAAAATGTCACTAACTGCTTTGCTAGCTAAATGTAGCTAGATTAAATTTCAGCAAGCTAGACTTGTTGTGCATGCACATTTAAACAGTCAGACTCATGCAATCTGTCAGTGAAAATGACTCTTCTAGGCTAGACCTCTAAGCTGTCTGACAAATACGCGGACAATGTGTACACTTTTAATTATTCTCAGTGAAGTATCTTTCTATATCTTACATCAATGTTACAGAGTCACGGCAATTTAAAGACACTTTCGTTATAGAATTGGTTGTTATAGAAACGATCATCTTCCATTTATTTTGGAGCATTTTAAATATTAGTTTAGAATACAATATGTTAAAAAATAATTTCTCCCAGTGTTTATCACATATGTCAGTTTGGACCCTTAACATATAAATAAGCCTATCCATTTTTCATGTATAGTTTTAAACAAATAGGCCAGTATTGCAGGACTCTTCCACAGCCCTTGCTGAGGAATAGCTGTTCTGCCCACTACTAGTTGTTCTGTCAATTGAAGTGCTGTTTGTGGTTTACTTTAAGTGGAATTTGCAAGAGTTTGATTATCTATTAAATATCTATTTTTACCATTCTCTATTAAATAGATGGTGATTTAATAAAATCTCTCTCTCTCTCTCTCTCTCTCTCTCTCTCTCTCTCTCTCTCTCTCTCTCTTACACTCACTCTCACTCTCACTCTTACTCTGTAGGTGTGCTCCTGAGAGTTTGCGTGTGGGCTTTTTCTCACATGCCTCTGATGTATGGATGTATGGGGTTACACTGTGGGAGATGTTCACTTACTGTGAGGAGCCCTGGCTTGGGTTGTCTGGAAGACAGGTTTGTCCTTAGGAATGTAATTGTATGTGTGAATGGACGTTATATGCAGGAATTTCATTTTTCGCAATTAGAATGCTACAGAAGCCTATCACCTGGGTGTTGGGCTTTAATGGCAGTGTAATGCAGGGAACTCTTGAAACCTCACAAAAAACCTGTTTTGTACACAATGACCACTAAAAAACACACTTTGTTTCATGTGCAGATCCTGTTTCGTGTAGAGCGGGAGGGAGAACGCTTGCCAAGGCCTATTGATTGTCCTCAGGAGCTTTACAGTGTGATGCGTAAATGCTGGGCCTGCAATCCAACAGACCGACCCACATTCTCCCAGCTCACCACTATGGTGGCTGAGGTTAGTACCCAAAGTACACAAAAACTGTGTATGAAGTTCACATATTGCATGTACACCAGTGTTCATTATATGTTTTTGATATGCTGGAAGTTGGGTAAAAGGTTGTGGTTCATGGTTCAAGGGACTGCTTGGTTCATGTACTCAGAAAAGCATGCTTTGATTTGTTTTAATTATTTATTTCTCTTCTTTATATGTCAAGGCTAAACCTATGGAAGTGTGTGCAGTACGGGATTTTGCAGAGGCCAGAAAGCTCGCGCTCCGGGTTAATGATGGCGTGACTGTCATAGAGCATGGGTAGGAAATGGGAATGGACCAAAAAAATGGGCTAGAAATGGACCTTTGAACTAGCATTTAATCCTTAGTCTTTAAGCTCTTTGCAAAAGTTTATACTTGACAGAAGCAAGACAGGAATTTAAGAATAATATTATTTGTGACTAAGGATTTGATTTAATGCTTTGTGTGGAACTCAAAATCAAAGTGTGCATATAGAAGGGATGACAGTAATTTGACTGGCTTGTCAATTCATCACACTCCATTCTCTCCCTAGGATGGATTTGTGTGAGTGGAAGGGTCAAAACCAGAGGACACTCTCTATTGGCTGGTTTCCTCCAACTGTGATCAATTCCTTCAATCCTTCAATGTCAACAGTTGGCCCGAATTCTGGAGCTGGTTACATTTCTTCACCAGTCAGAGGAAGCTTACAGAACACTGGACATGGAGACATGAATCCAGAACGTAACCGGGGAATGCCAGAACGACCTGAGGAGTGAGTGAAGCTTTTCTTATTACATTTCCTACATAACATTTGAATTCTAGGTATCCTGATTTGTTGTGCTTGCAGTCTGGTTTGTATCACTGTTATGGAGGTTTGCTTTTGAGTAACGGTTTGTTATTATTTCAGCCATGGAAATTGGAGAACACCTGTAGTGAAGGAGAATCAAGAATCCAATCTTAGGAAAATGGCAGGTAAGAAAAAAAGACACATTATCTTCACAAATCCTGTCAGCATTCATATGATGCCTTTTTATTCCATTTTGATGGTATTGAATACCTGATTGTACTACTTCATTGTTGTTGGTTTTCTTGCAGGAATGTCCCGCAGTCTAGAATCTGTCCTTGGCCTCCCTCAAAGCAGTGGTCAAGGTGGTAACGGTAACTTTGCTCAGCGATCTAACGGACGAAAACCCATCTCATCTGCCCACATCCAGGACACCCGCAGGCTCAGTGATGCGAGTGGAATTAACCCTCCTCCACGGCCACCGCCACCCAACCTCAAACGCTTAAAGCATCAGAATATGATTTTTGATCGTAGAGCTGCTGGAAATCCAGTTCATGCTCCTAGGTTTCTTCGTCCTTCTCAACCAAATCTGCAGTTTGCACCTCAGCAGCTGGCTAAAGGTCCTACCAACTTAACCAAGATGGCTCATCTAGCTAAATCAAGCCCCCAACTAGATATTGATATGGAAATAGAGAAAGAAAGAGAAAGAGGGAAAGAAAGAGAGCGGGTACGGGAAAGGTACCCACCACTACAGAACCAGGTAGATAAGGAGACCCTGAGAGCACAGGTATGGACAGTTTCTGTAATTTCTAAATATTGCTTTCTCAAAGGTTATATTTTATACTGTACTGTAATTTACTATGATGCAATTACAAAATCTGAAGAACCCATGAGAAATATACTGAATTTTATTTTTAAAAAAAATGCATACATTACTGTGTTACACAGGTTATGGCAGCTGTACATGGAGTAACTGATGAACAGGTGGTTAAAGCCCTACAACACAGTGACTGGAATCCAGTGAGGGCAGAGCAACAGCTGAAGGTGAGAACGTTTTTGGCTTTTTAAATATATTACAGTTTAATACAGCTTTCACTGATCCACTTCTGTGCTCTTTTCAGGCAGAGCAGCTTTACCACATGAGCCAGTGCTCACGAGAGGACTGCTATAAGATTCTAGCCCGCTACAAATGGGACTTGCAGCAGGCCAGCTGTTTTATTATACGCATGGCTAGTGAGAGACGCAATGACAGGCCTTAGAAACTATTTATTTCAATAATATATAAATGATATATTTTAGTCAAACATATAAGTACTCTATGAGTTACACTTCAGGATTCATGGGGTCTGTGCCAATCCGCAAAAGGGGGATGTGGTAGCCACTGTCACTTCTGGGCCAGTGAGAAAGGCCCTTAACCCTCAATTGCTCAGTTGTATAAATTTGAAATAAAAAATGTAAATCACTCTGGATAAGGGTGTCTGCTAAATGCCAGAAATGTAAATGCAAATGACTATACTGGCTTGACCACTGCTGTGCCACTGTGGTGCTACTCTCTCTTTGTGGTTGGATCATTCCCATGTATTGGTGGTCATAATCTAACACCACTTCAAGCAAGCTTCAGACCAATTAAAACCATTTTATAATCTGTGTCTGGTTTGTTTTTGGGGGACAAACCTCACAAGTGCATAATGCAGGAACAGGATTTTTGATTTATCACCTTTAAGAAATAAGATAAGGTTCTTTGCTATACTCCTTGCTTTCTGAGCAAACAGAAAACAGATTGTTGCCCTATCACATGTTTCAAAGTGTCTGAATAGTCACATATTTTAAAGAAGACGTGTCGTTTAAGATAAAAACTTGTCCCTGCATGCCTTAAAAGCCGCTTGCTTATCCAACACTAAACTTATAAATATGTAGCAACTCAGCATTGCCCCCTACCTGCTGAACGAGGGGCACCTTCACTCAAATGATGAATCACTCAACCTCAGCACTCTGTTTAAAAAATGAAGGATTTTTAAAAATGTTTTACTTCATTATAATTCAAGAAGAAATGTTGGGGAGGTGTGGAACAGAAACTCCGCACTGTTTACAATTTTATACATAGACAATTTAGTTCATTTAAGTGTTTTTGTTGAATATGTATGGAATAGGTTCATAGAAAAAATTATTGTTGAATGTGTATATCTGAATCTGTGTTAAATTAAAACTAGTAGTAGTATGACTGTACTTCATGGCCATCAATACTGGTTCCTAATTTTGTTGTAGATAAAATAAAATTTTGTCTTTTTTTGTATTCATTGTAATGTTATGCCTTTCACTCTTTGTGTGTGCAAAGTGTTTCAGGCAAACTTTAACCATCAGTAAAATAATCTGGGAGTGTGAACTGGTGGCTTTAATATTGCATGAATAATAAAACATTAACCTAGTAACTGGAAAATTCCAGTGAAAAACTGCAGAGAATAGTGCAATTGCAATATTCCTGAAGGAGCAAAGATCAGAGATACTGTAGCCCAAAGAAAAACAAAACAGACACAACTTAAGGCTAATAATAACTAATAAATATTTATTAGCAATACAGCCTTTTTTAGGTCATACCACCAGGCTGGGCAGCAAAACAACATTGGTATCATTCATTCATTCATTTTCTACCGCTTTATCCGAACTACTCGGGTCACGGGGTGCCTGTGCCTATCTCAAGCATCATCGGGCATCAAGGCAGGATACACCCTGGATGGAGTGCCAACCCATCGCAGGGCACACACACACTCTCATTCACTCACACACTATGGACAATTTTCCAGAGATGCCAATCGACCTACCATGCATGTCTTTGGACTGTGGGAGGAAACCGGAGTACCCGGAGGAAACCCCCGAGGCACAGGGAGAACATGCAAACTCCGCACACACAAGGCGGAGGCGGGAATCGAACCCCCAACCCTGGAGGTGTGAGGCAAACATGCTAACCACTAAGCCACCATGCCCCCCTCACATTGGTATCATGATAAATAATATTTTTGTGTACTTTTATAAAAGTAACTATTAGAGTAGCAAGTAGGTGATTGGATGGAGGCACAAATTGTGCTGCTTTTGCATGTTTACATGTAAAATAATTGTTTTTTTTTTTTTTTTTGAGGTTTTGAATAAATAAAAATGCTCACAGGTTAATACTCAATGGCACTTTGATAGTATTTAGCCCTCACCTGGTGCAGAATCATTTAACCCTATTCTGTCTGCTAAACAAATCATTCTACATGTAAATGTGTATAATATCAAGCAATTATTCACATATGCAAAGTTAGAACACAAATTATTTGCTATTTGGATATAAAATGAAGACAATAATTCGCAGCTAAAGATTAAGAAGTAACTCTTTCTTTTAAGTGTGCTTAGTAATCAAACATACAGGCAGAGTACTGGGCTGTATTAAAGCTGCAGTCATTGTTTTGGACCGGGTTATATTGTGTCCTTCCCCTGCAATTTGTCTTTTGAATACAAAAGCATGTGTCTTTATCACACCCAGCAATTTGCTTATAAAAAAATTTAAACCAGCAGAGTGAGACAGAGATCATTCCAAATACTTGGACCAGTTTGGGGTTGATTCATCAGGCTATGTCAGTTGTGTAGTTTATTAGTTGTTTATTATCACGGGTGAGTAAAGCCTTCTCAAAGTTATCAAGTAATTTTACAGTTCATGATACATACATGTACATGCATATTTTGACATACAAAGGTAGGTTTTTGTGCAGGATGAGGTAAACCTTCTTCAGGGTAATACTAATAACATTATACTTTATTTTTCTGAAACCTTCTGAAAGCCTTAGTTTTACTCAAATAATAAAAAAATTGGCTATACTTTAGCTTTTGGTGAAAATAATATGGACGGTTCAGGCACTTGTGCAAAGCAAGATTAGAAGCATAAATTAGTTGTGTAAAGATTTGCTTTTGACAAGCAAATTAGACCACATTTTAAAGTGATAAGTCTCACTGACATCATCAGGTGCATCTTTACAGGCACCAATTACACTTATATGGTTATTAAAAACAGTTTAAGGTACTTCCTGTTATGCTGAACACATACATTTGACAAAAGTCTGTTGCTGTACACTTTTTCCTTCTCCACACACTGTGGGTTCTTTAAGCATGTCATCATCCACCACAGGGAACACAAAATAATGGAAATAAAAGAATTTCCAGCAGTGGAGTCCTCCCAGTTACTGCTCAGTTTTTCCTCACCAACTGGTACATTAATATTTGGGAGCCTATGAGTAAACCCTTTACTGCCCAGGTTATGTAGTTATTTATCAATTGTATTGTTTAAAAAATACTATAAGTATCTAAATTAACACTATCTAATGAAAATAAGGAGAGGTGTGTACCTGGAACCACAGACAGACCTTTGGAGATTAAGAGTTAAGGAAAGAAAAGTATTTCTAGACTACATTACATCTTTTGTCTAACTTATGTATATAACATGTCACAAAAAAATATAAATCTTTGCGATTGTAGATAAGAGGTACACTGTAGCATTGTTAGTGTCCTCAAAAAACCATAGAAAATATTTGAAAAGAAAGATTTGATGGTAACAAAAGTGGTTTTTGAACAAGACGGCAAAACCTTGATTTACAAATGTCTATCCAATTTATAAGAAAATTACACTATGACTGTGACAAGCAAAAAGTGATAGAAGTCAACAAGTGCATACAAATCATTTTAAACTAGAAGGCATTAAGTTAGTCAAGAAAATGGCATGCATATCACTTGTGACAAACATGGGTGAACATGAAAGACTGGTTTGGGTTGACAACATTCCCGTGTTATACAAACATCATTTTGTTTCCTATAGTTCAGGTGTGATTCTTATAAAATGAGAGAAAGCAGTAAGTCTGTGAAAAGGCCTAAGGCTCCTGGGTTTGAGCAACAGGAAATGGATAAAAAAAACAGGAATGAATTATTGGAAGAAGGCACGTTGGAGAATGTCGACTTCTCTAAGAGAAGACCGTGTTACGTTGGTTGGAGTCTCCCACTTTTTCAAAGAATATGAAATCCTACAAAGACAAAAAGAACACAAGTCATTAAGCCTGCATTATGTACATATAAGATACTATGACAAATATATATGAATAGTTTGGTTGTGTGTATTTTGAAAACACATCATGTTCTCCATTACATGCCATGAACATGTGATGTTGAAACTCACAATAAGGAAGCAAGCACCCATCAGGACAGCTTTCATTTTCACATCCATGTCCATGGGAAACTGGATGCCGAAGTTGTCTGCGTCAGTGAACGCCTCCTTTAGTAGTCCACTCCACTGCTTACTGATTCGACCAATAGACTTTCCTCCATCCTTGCTTTTCAGCTGAGGGAAAAATCATGCATATGAAAGGAAATAGCAAATAAAGTTTTATTAAGACTAACATGACAACTCGATGTAACACTACTACTAAAAAACAAACAAACTATAAAGTCATCAAATTACTGACCATTACAGTTACTTGTCTATGCAACAGAATGCAGTAGAACAGAAATGTTCATAGATAATTGCAAAAGTACTGTAGCTTTGACTAACATTCTGAAATCACCATTCATACCTCAAAGTGGACATCCCCACAGCAGTTGCAGGCTAAACAGGGTCCCTCTAGTTTCATCAGAGTCTCTTTGTTGGCACCCTTGATGGAGAATTTTGGGTAACAAGGATGCCAGTCTTGGGTCACATATCCGATGGTGGTGCCAGGGGGTGCCTGCACTTCCAGCTTAAGGAAATACCCTCATGTTAGTCACAGCAAAGGTGTAAAACCTGAAATTAAACTAACTTGAGTTTTTCCTCTGCTAACTCTCACATGGCAAAGTGAAACAATTTAAAAGGTCACAAGTTATAGAATATGGACATTAACTCAGTGACCCATAATACTAATGACCACTTGCTCAAATACACTACCAGATCAACAGGTTTCTAATTTCATGACTGATTAAAGCAGGTATAAATCCACAGTGGCTTGGATGGGTTTCTAACTGAAACATAATGGAGCTCTGAAACCTAGGTTACAAAAGAACAATGGTCATTACAGATACATTACAGATATGCTAATTGAATATAAACCAAGCAGACTACTCAGATCATTATTATCAGGTCAGTTAGAGATATCAAGGGTTCACTCAAAACAAGGTGCATCAGCATTTAATTATTATGCCACCTATAGCTGGAATCAGCTTCCAGAAGAGATCAGATGTGCTTCAACAGTAGCTCTGCATTTACTGAATGAGCACTGTGCTGCTTCACACTGACTGCACTTTTTATCCAAATCACTTTTACTCCTGTTTTATTCTTTTTAACATATTTTAAACTGTTTTTATTAGAATCACATTTATTTTCTTTAATTGTTCTTTGTTTTTATTATGATTTTATCGTGCGTTTCTTATTTTTCATATTTTTTTTCCTCTCTTATAAATTGTTTACTAATTTCTATGTAAAGCACTTTGAATGACCTCTGTGTATGAAATGTGCTATACAAATAAACGTGCCTTGCCTTGAAAAAAGTTTTGTCCAGGATACTGTATCTTATATTGGATAACCAGTGTCAGAAGAGGTACTGTAACATAGCCTGATTGTACTACAGTCCAGACCAAGTACTGTTCCATTAACCCTACTTTATTTTATAGACTGAATTGCAAGCATTAAGGGAAAAAAAAGTTTTTGAACTGCTTTGCTAAATCTATTAACTAGATCAACCTCTGAGAAGCTTCTTGTGCAAAGCACTGAGCAATAAATATGTGTTTAAAGCTAAACAGACTGCAATCTTCAGGGTTCTTAAGCTTATCTACAGTATAGTATACAAAGTTGATGGCAGTTAATCATTAAAAAAGAGAAAATTTGATGCACAGCCCTGATAAACCCATACCTCTTGCATGCAGCATGGGCACCAGCAGGAGGCACAGCGAAAAGGGCGAATCAGCCGTATGACCTCCCGATCCATGTTGTCTTTAATCTTCATGTCAAAGCTTCTCAGTGAACCACAGCAGTTACGTGTGCAGCAGTCATTCTTCTCTTTGGCCTTGTAAATCTTCTGGCCCACGCTGTTCTTGATCTCATATTGATTGTTAGTTTCAAAGCCAATGAACGCTGTGGTATAAATGAAGCTTTTATAAAATCAGAAGACTACAGAACAGCTCAAAAAGTAACATTAAAAACTTTTATTCAAGAATTCAGTAAGTGTTTGCTAATCATGACTATGCACATCTTGACTCCACCCCAAACCTTATTCTGAACCATTTCAGAAAATCCTGACTCAGCTTACATTGCTTTCACTGTAAACAGTAAGGCTAAGAGGGATATAAATAAACTCACCTTCCAACAACTCGACTTTCTGGTGAATCAGGATCTGGTCAATCTAAAGTTTAAAAGGGACAATTGTGGTTATTGAATGAACCCATGGAAGCAAGGGAAGAATAATAAATAAAATAAAATGACAACTACCTGCGTTAAATATTCTAGACCTGGTGGTACTCCTACTGGCACTGCTAAAGGTGCTGCTGCAGAAGGGCCAGTGGGTAATGGAGCTTCACCTAAAAATACAAAAACATTATATTGAATTTGAATGTGTACTGTACACTGGTGACACACGAAAGTACATCTAGCACCCTTTAAGGTCCAATAAAGAATCCAACAGCAGAACAACAGAAGACCCCCCCCCCCCCCATCTAATTCTCAAAATAAATTCTTCTCTTGATATTTGCCTGCATATGCATTCATCTGGATTGGTTGTTGTGGTGGACCACCCGGGCTTGGCTGGTACATGACTGGTTGATTTGGGTTGGGTTGGTAGCCCATGTAGAATCCCGCAGGTGGAGGACCATGATCCCCGTAACCCCCTCCTGGGTAGGGGGGCACAGAGTCTCCCATTTGGGGCATGGGGTATGGAGCCTGGTGTGGGGATGAATAATCTGATCGCAAAGAAGAAAGAAATAAGACTGTTAACCCCAGGACACAGGACACCATGACCTATAACACAAACTAGTCTGCTGTAAAATGTTAAAGCAGAACAAGAAGTCAAAGTTCATCAAGGAGGATGTAGGAGTGGCTTTTCTCATTTCTTGCTCAGGGTTCAACACTTGTTAAAGGTATATTATATTCAGGTATAGGGCTTACTGATTAAAACTCTAACAGTCAAGTAACTAAATGTAATTCTGTAAGCGTGTTTGTTTAAATGGGTGTTCACAATTTGCAAAAAAAAACCTTCATAATCTACAAAAAGTCCAAATGGGTTTCACTTAGTTAAGAAAAGCTTAACAAGTGAATGGAAATTTACATTAATTTCTCTAGATCTTTTACGCAAAAATCACACAAAAATGTGTTGGACAACCATTAGCTGATGAATACAGTGACAAAAGCACAATGGCCAATAACATGAGCCCTAATGGGATTTGAGAAATCACATGACCGTCCCTCCAACAGCAGAATGACAAGAATTCTCTCATTGGTGACAGGCTGAGACAGACATGCAACTGTATTGTTTACTCTAGCTGCTCTTTTCAAGCAAAAGTCTTATGCTTCATAATAATTTCAATCTAATATTTACAAAGTATTACATGTTGGATCGTAACTTTTTCTTTAATATGAAAATAGCTAAATTAAATTAATGGAAGGACAAAAAAGTTGTTTGAAATACAGTGATGTAAAGTACTGCCCAGTACTGACTGTAATTATTCTTTAAATCATCAGTGAGTGTCTTATAGGCTATATAGACAGTTATTTTCCATTGTCACATTAAAAACATGGTTGCAGAAAACAAACATAATGCATAGTGAGTCACCAGACACACTTCTCTGCCCAGAACGTCCTAAACGATCATTGCATCCCACAAAACTTTGCATGGCTGTGAAAGAATTAAGGCCTTCAGAAAGGTGCATGTGCATGATTAAACCATAAACAAATAACTTTAGATGATATGAAATTTGAGAACTTCTAAAATGTTTTACAAATATACAACTCACAAAAAGTGACGTGTGCTATACCCACTGCCCTTTATGGAGAGTTTTTTCTATTGTTAAGGGCAAGCCTAAGCACATTCAATTCATATAGACACGATGGCACAAGTTGTGGAACTAATCCTCCTTGTTAGTGTAACTATTATATTCATTAGTTATTTCAAAATGTCTTTTCACTCCATTTTGGCATTAAACTTACAAAAATCAAATGTTGTGTTTTGGAAATGTGTTTTGGAATAAAAAAATCCTGCGAGAACACAATACAATACATTTAATAGACTATTGAGAACCCGGAGAATATTGATGCAACTGATCCAGTCAAACATCACAAAGCCATTGCACTCATTGTAAAGTAGAATTTTAAAAGGTCACATGTCACTTGAGGTAATATGATCTAACATTTTACCACCTACGCCAAACCTGATTCACAGAAACAATTTACCTGGAGCCGACATGTTGCAGCAAAATGTGACAACTGACTTCTTGTCCTATTAGAGACTAATGTCTGCAACACAGAGACACAGAAATAACATTTGTTACAAGCGCAATCACACACACAAAAAAAAAAAGTTAGCAAGGCAAGGTGAATATTTAGGGAGGACAGAATGTCAGGAAAACTTGTGGGTATTCCACAGAAGGAGCTTATCAACGCCAGGTTTGATTGAAAAATACTAGTTTATGTTAAGGGTGTTTCAATAACAATCTTAAGACGAGGAATTGCTAATTCAAGTCTGGCTATAGTAATCGATGCATCGGAAGGACTAAAAATCTATTTAATTACAGCATACATGTCCGATAAAAACTGCAATGAAAAGGACGATTTGGTTTTTTGCTAGCAAGCAGGAATTACTCATTAAACTCTACAACAGGTACTGAGACTTAAATGAAAAACAGGAAACCAACTGAGTATTAATAAAGCTTAAAAATTCCTATTCACAACAGAGGGAAATTATTTGCAATTAGACCAAAAATCTGATGGTGTTATCAAATAAGTGTTCAATTATCCCACTACGATTATGGCTTTAAAAACTGCATTATCAGGGTGAAATGCTTAGTACAATGTTAAATATCAAACAAACTAGATTTCAAAATGTTAACTGCAAACCTACTTGGTTGCTTGTAGTGTGATTAGAGAAATCAGTGATGACTTATGTCTCATGATCTGTACACTCAGTGTTCCTGATCACCTTCAAAGTTGCATTTATACAAATTTCCAGTAGTAGTTGATCCTTTCCCAAACCAAAAATTTCAGCAACCTGAAGACTCTGTCCACCAAGACACAGCTTCATAACACTGGTCCTGGGGTCCATACTGTCCTGTACACGTTGGTGCTTAATGCATTTGCTAATTTCTCCGCTAGAGGTCGTGGTATAGTTTGGCTCCATTTCAGGATATCTCCAGCACATACATGTGAACGTAAACTATACACAGAGGCCAACATTGCTCAACCCACGGCAAACAAAATGTCTGTCACAGCACAGTGAGGTGTATTTTGAATTCAGTGGGTTGCAGCAAACAAACAAACAAACAAAAAACTCTTATAGGGAAACGTAAGCAAATGAAACAACGGAGTTTCTATTTTTAATACAATAAGAACACTGTGTCAAAATCTTAGCAAACGAAGAAAAATGTACAAACAACATCCGGGATAATTACAGACATTCCAGATAAATGTAATCCGAGCTAAACAAGCAACAGTCTGTTTTCACTCACAGTCGAGAAGTCAACGATGCTAAATGAAGGAAGGAGGAATTCATCTACAGAAGTAACATTATATAACATTTTTTATATATATGTTATATTATATATATATATATATATTTAATAACCTGAATCGTTGTATTGTAGTTAAGAATAGGCAAGTCGTTAAAATAAAGCCGATAAAACAAATAGGAGTGTAAAACAGACTGAATTGCTGAAGCAGGCGCGTCTTATCTGGACTAGAGGAACATCCTCCTGCTCCTGCACGTTTAGCTCCAAGTGTCTGGATGCTGCCTGACTGTCTATCTGTGGAACATACGACACACTGGCTGCTCAGATAACTCACTACAGCTTCCAAATGTTTACCAAGACTACAGCTACAAGTAAAATAACAACAAGAATGTTTCCAGACTTTAGAGTCTAAAGATTCGAGCGACCAATCTTGGAGAAAAGAAGAGAAAAGAGAGGGGGGAAAAATCGAGACACAACAGAGTACATATACAATTGTAATTGATGTACAATGGAATTCCTTAAAACGGTACATACTGAAAAAAAATCACCCAAATCTACATTAAAACATATACTAACTTCGATGGAGATTCTATTACGAAACCAGAAGTGTTTTCCTGGAAGTGCAGAAACCTCCCCCTTACAGACGGAAAATTCTGCCTTTACATACTAGTAACATAACTGTTTTTTGGTGTAAAAAACGCACGTATCTGATCCGATTAAGTCTTACCGTTTAGCAGATGACCTCAGAAACAGATCGGAGATGTTTCTCTGTGCCAAACTTGTCAAATGGTATTGATGTATTGACAAAAACAGGAACCTGCTTCTCTGATTTACGCACACGGTGGACCTGAGCTTGACCCATGAACACTCCGCCCAGATAATACATTTTCCTCCTACACGCCCTTCTCTTGTAGCTTTACTCCTCCATTTCTGACGCGTTTTATGGGAGAAAAGTCACCAGAGTCCAATTAACCAACAACAAAGAGCGAAGAAACATATCATCCTCTGTTTATTCTGTCAGTGGATTAATAGATGAATTTACACACCGCACTTTCTGGGTTTTACTATAGTCGCTTAGACGTAGACATTATGAAACAAAATCGTTTAAACACACTACATAAATCTGCTTATACTTTGTTCTTAGAAGTTGTTTGTTTACACGTTTCAATAATAGCCCTAAGTGCGCCATCTGTATGTTGAGAGAGCCAAAGCACAGACGTCTTTACACCTACATTTAATCTCTGAGACGTGTGTTGGAGATGAGAATATGCTATGAGAATATGGAGAAAGTCACCTCTGCTGTATGGCCCCTGGTGTATTATTGATACAAAACTATTATATTATATTGAACTGTTTGTATAAAATGTATTTTATGTTGCTGGTTGGCATCCTAAGTCTTTACTGTTTCTTTGTAAATCTTTTTTTGGCTGCTTGGAAAGGCTTTAAAATGTTTAATCCGCCTCATATTTTTGTTATATACAATGTTATATACCTGACTTGTTGAACATCCCATTCTATAACCATGAAACATTAATAAGGAGCCCCCGATCCTTCCCTGTGCTGGAGCACAAAAGGGCCTTTCCCAAACTGTTGCCACAAAGTTGAAAGTGTACAATAATCTAAAATATCTTTGCATGATATAGAACTAAAATTAGCCATCCCTGGAACAAAATGGTTTAGCCCAGTCCTTGAAAACCTATGTATTACTTAATGCTCTCCAGATAACACGTTTACACTGCTCCAGAATCCAGTAGCAGTGTGCGTTACACAACTCTGACACAAATATGGTTGATGTGAACTTAAGCTTGTGTGCAGCTGCTTGGTTAAGGAAACCCATTTCATGAAGCTCCTGTTGCACTGTTCCTGTGCAAGGGTTGCTTCCCAAGCAAGCCTGGAACTCTGTAGTGAGTGACAAACTAAAGGACAGGCTATTTTTACATGTACTCGGCATCCCTGCTCTGAGAGTTGGCACGAACTACCACTTATTATCTGTATATTATATTCATAGTACATATATATTCATTTGTATATTATATTCATAGAACATACATATCTGTAAATTACTGTTTATAGTAATAACCATATATTTTTTTACAGCACATATCCTTCTGTAAATCTGTATATTGTTCATAGTATGCACACAACTGTAAATCACTCCATATTATCACTTACTTATTTAAATCTTGTACAAACTGTATATCCTGCACTTGCTACTATTGCACTCTGGCATTTCGTTGCCTTGTACTTGTACATGTGAAATGAAAATAAAGTTGAATCTAATCTAATTTAATCTAATCTAATCTAATTAATAGCTGAGTTGTGGTTGTGTGAGAGCCCTTCCAATTCACGATAAAAACACTTACAGTTGGCATATCTAACAGTGCAGAGATGTCATGAATTGGCTTGTGGCAAGGTGGACATCAAGTCGCTAAGCTTTTCCATATGGCATATTCCACTGTAAATGGTTGTATATGGACATTTCATTGATTTGCACATGATTTTATTCACCTGTTAGCAACAAATGTGGTAGAAAACCTGAAAAAAATGGCAAAAAACATTCTTAGACCAGATTTTAAACAGGGCATACGTGTGTTAATTTCAAATCCAACTGACTTTGGGAGGTCTCACAGCTAAAACAATAAATCAGATTAGTACTACTGTGAAGGAACTGCCCCTGAAGCTTTAAGATTATGTTGTCATGAAAAAATAACCTGGCACCCTAGACACTATAAAGATCCGGCTCTCTCTCCAAATTGGTGACACGGACAAGCAGAGCAACTGTCAGAGAAGTGTGCAAGAGGCCAACTGAAGGAGAAACAGAGCTCACTGGCTAAAATAGGAAAACGAAGACAAAGCACAGGGCAAAAACTACAAAGGATTGGCTTGGAAACAAGGTCTGTGTTTTGGAACTGCTGAGTCAAAAACCCAGAAAATGGCTTTGAGCATAATTTGGGACAATTGTAGAAATTTTTGTTAAGGCATTGGAGAAAATGCCAAAATCAAAGACACATCAAAGACAACTCTATAATCTAACTCTATTATTCCTACAAAAGGTCAATGCACCAATGACTATTATCTTTGGTTCTGTCTTTTGTTTTTGTTTTTTCAATAAGTCTGAGGAAAATATATTCAAATGGATTTCTTTAGGAGCAGGAAAAAAATCCAATTATAATACACTTAAATTTGATGTTGGATACAGCTTGCCTAGTTTTTGCTCTGTGTTAATTAATTTATAAGTTAGTTATTTGATTGATTTCCTATTAATAAATCGAATAATAAATTACACTAAAGTCTACGAGCTTGTATGTCTTCGCCCATACTGACCTCTACTGTATTCACTCGAGGTTGCCAGAAAATGTACAAATTCCCACCGATGAAATGCATGAAATCATTCGAAGGTGTTTCAATCACAATACACACCAGAATGTAATTCAGTATGACTTCAGCAATAAACTGCTGATGACCGTTTAAACAAATGCACAATTTATGTTAGGTCCATGATTCCAAATTGTGATGTGATATATATATATATATGTATATATATATATATATACACACACACACACACACACAGTAGTTTTTTCCTTGGCCTGGTGAGAGCCAGTCATAGTGGATTAGTTTACCTGTTAATAGATGGGAGTGTAATGTGTAATGTAATGTAAATTCTGCTAGCTGATTGGATGCTGTTTTACATGTATTATTGCCTTATTACGCAATGCAGTTAGCGTAATATTGGCCCAAATTTATCTCATGCTAACGCACTTTTTCTCTCAGTCAAATACAACCAAACACTTCCTCCATCTCACTGTTGTTCGTTCGATTCAACACGGAAGTAAGAACCTGAAACACGTTTTTGCGTCATTTCCGACTTTGACGCGCTGTTTGGGGAGAAAGAAACATGGATATCTCCACCAAAACATGTCTATTGTTGGCTCTCTCCGAGCACTCAAAGCTCATGAACAGATACATAATTCACACCAGTGAAGAGCTTGAAGAACAGAAAAAGCGCACAAGGTATTGTTTTTGTCTTTTAAACAGGTTTATCAACAATAACGTGCTACACTACTGTTAACAACGCATCTGTGTGTAAGTGCATGTGATCGAAACAAGCCTCCAGGTTTACAATGTTTCCAATAAAACAGACTACTACAATGTAACAACATATTGCAGTTGTAATACCACTGTATTCTGTACATTTGTACTGATTGCACACTTTAGTACACCAGTGTGATGACATGGCATTTATATTTATGGTTTTATTAAGTATTAACTGCATTTCAGGTCCTGATTTTTTTTAATCAGCTTTAAAATAACAGCAATAATATTCACTGAAGTAGTTAATACAGCAATTCACTACATGAACATTGTCTCAAAAACATTGTTTTGCTGCTGTTTGGAAAATCTCCTGTGTTTACCCGCTTCACACAGGCAAATGTGTTTTTCCTCTTATTTATATTATTAATTTGCTTAAATCCCTAATATATAAGTAATGTAAAATTCACTAATGATGGCTGTGTAAAACACTGAAGCAATCAGAATATCTGGAGCACACACTATGGACCACTGACATCGTTACAACCTACTACTGAAAAACTCCATAGAAACATGTACATTTTCCATAAAGTATAGAAATGTTTGTGTTTGCAATTAAAGAATATTTGTTATATCAATATTTGAATATCAGAGAATAATGATCTTGATTTTTTTTCTCTTCCTTTTAGGATAGCAACAGCTGCTATACTCCGCTCACCACATACAGTGACCCCGAAGACTGGGACCAAATGGGAAGTCATGCCGAACGTGGACAACGACGCTTTTTATCATCCTTACAAAGTCACCAAAAGACAGTTTGATTTTCTTCTGATGGTTCTGCAGCAGCAAGGACTGAAACGGCAAAAAGCCAGAGGTCTGCCAACAGTACCTGTAAGAATGAAAGTCTTGATGTTTCTGTGGTACATGGGAAACCAGAACGGCTTTAGAGACATCTCGGACAAATTTGATGTCTCAGAGTCAACAGCGCATAAGTCTGTTTTGGAAGTGCTTACCATTTTTTCCAATCTAGGTGCATCCTTCATCTCTTGGCCAAATGCAGGGAGAAAAAAAACATCTTCAGCTGCATTCCAGAAACTGTGTGGCCTTAGCGGAATCATTGGTGTAATTGATGGGTGCCATATCAAGATAAATCGACCAAACATAAGAGGGGGAGACTACATGAACAGACAATCATATTATTCTGTCCTCCTTCAGGGGATTGTTGATGAGAAAGGGCGATTTATTGACATATTTGTTGGGCCACCAGGCCGAGTTGATGATGCCAGAATGTTGAGGGCCTCCCACTTTTATGCAGACTGGCAGGAGAAAATGGGCGAATACAGTTTGCTCGGAGACAGCGCTTATACTGACCACGCTGACCCATTTATCATCACTCCAAAGGCTGATAATGATGCCCTCAGTGAAGATGACCAGCTCCAAAACTCCTGCATCAACTCAGGGAGGGTAGTTATAGACCAAGCTTTTGCAAAAATGAAGTGTAAGTGGAGGCGAGTGAGAGACCTCCAGAACACCCGCCTTGAAAATGTGGTGATGATTATAATGGCAGCCTGTTTCCTCCACAACATGTGTATAGGTGACAACGAAGCATGTGAGGAGCACCCACAAGGCTGTCCAAGAAAGGCAGATGACAATGTTTAGGATAGGTTTATAGTTTGTTATGCTTACATGACAATACAATTAAAGTATTCTTACATAAATGTGTTGTCTATGGATTGGCATGCTAGATTCATTTACCACACTAGCTTAGCTAACTGGCTAACTAGGTTTAATTGTTATTTGGTTCCTCAACCAAAGCTAAACATAGACCTTCCTAAGTTGCAATGGCAGCATATACTTTTAGACAATCCTGCTCCATATCCAGCTGGTTTTAAAGCTTGTGTTTGTAATGAAACAAAATCTCCAATATCATGAAGTAAAATGCTTCTATTTTTGTAGAGCAGCTGCTTACCTTTTTAGACAAGAATGACAAATTTTTTAGGTTCATCCTCACTGACAGGTTTTGAACATTACTTATTTGTAGCATAACTTATGACATCAGTATATTCACATTTCAGTAACAGGGATGAAAACAAAAATCTTCTCCATATCCATCAACATAATGATCTAATTTTATGTTCACACAGAAAATTGAGTAAAACTGACTACTCATTGAAATGGTGGCCCTAAGTAATATTCTAAAATCAGTTTCTAACAAGGTTTAGGAAAATCTGACATTTTACCTAAAAAATTAAAAAATCTGAATTGGTCTTTCTGAAAGTAATTTAAAAACAGCACAGGAATAAAAAAAAAAAATCAATCTTTAAAATATACAAACTCTTTACAGTCAGTTTTTTTTTAATATTTATAAAACCTGGCCTGGGATTAATCCAGTTATGTCAGGTATGTGATTTAGTCATGGTCTACTATTTGTATTTTTTATGTCGAAGTATGTTTTAGGCATTATTCATTTTGACAAAGTATCAATTCAAATGAAAGAGTCACCCTTATTATTGAACACAATCACTCAATATATACTGTAAACAACAAGTTTACTTCTTGTTCTCAGAATTGAGTCAGAAATTTTAACCTGACCACAGAATAGGTTACATTTATAAATGCAAACCTGATTCCAAACAGCCTTTTTGGTAACAGAGGCAAATCTGATTTAACATGAAATAAGCATAAAAAAAAAGTATCAAGCCTTAACCATGTAAATTTGTTGATTAGCACAATTTAGAACTAAAACAATCATACACTTCGTTATTTAAGGCTATGCTAGGAAAATATTATGGACAAGGAAACACATTGGGGAAAAAAGTAATACCAGTACATCAAAGTATGTGTTGTGTGCACACACAGAGGTGGTCACATTTTCTCCAAGAATTTGCACATTAGCTCCTCAAACCCTTTCTGAGCAGATTTCATTTGGGCCAGAAGTTCCTCATGCCGTCGCTGACTAGCTGCCTCAGATTCCCTTAAAAAGTCCAGAAGAGTTGCATAGTCCTCTTCTTGCCTTCTCCGCTTGCGCAGAGGTTGTGTTGGTGAAGCTGTAGGTGTTTGTCTTGATGCAGGTGAGTCTCTATGACAGTCAATACCAAATGTCTTTCGTCTGCGCCCCACTATACCTTGCACCGAGCCGACAGCAGACAAATCAATGTCATGATGGCTGTCCAACAGCTCTTCCATCTCTGTAAAAAACTGGAACCGAGTTTTTGTTGGACTACTTATACTATTATGTTCTAGGACTTTCTTGTATCCATCCTCAAGTGTGTACCATTTTCTAGCCACCTTACTTGGGTCAAAGGTCTCCATAAACTGTTTGGAGAGTTTATTGGCCATATCCAACCACAAGTTTTTTTTCTGCCCTTTTGCAGACTTCAATCGGTAATTTAGCTCCTTTAAAGTTCTCGGGAGTCCTCTGCCATCTGCCTCCAGCTGGCTGCGGACTAAATCGATCAAGAAGCGTGTTTGCTCTTTATTAAAAGACTCATTTGGTGGGAAGGGTTCGACTGAGAGAGATGTTTCTGCCTCCAGATTGTTCTCTATAAGAGGAAGAGAAGAAATACACATCAGCAATCATCTTGACAGAAAGCACATTAGATTCTGACAACTTTCATCCTGACAGTAACTTGTACTGTTATATATGATGTTTACATAAACTAGTGCTGCATCACTGCCTGGTTTGGAAACAGCACCACTGGCAACCGTAAAGCTCTGAAAAGGGTCGTGCGAACTGCCAACCACATTGTTGGAGGTGAGCTTCCCTGTCTCCAGGATATCTACACAAGGCAGTGTATCCATGTCACTTCTGTACCTGTACAATCTGTTTTGCACATAGTAATTTGAATATATTTACATATATTTACACATACATTTATAAGTACATATTGCATATAATGTGTAGTGCTACTGTAAGGATGCCAAATAGTACACTGTGTGTACTGACTATATGTATGATCATATTGCACATGTTTATTGGTTGATTCCATATCCGTTTGTTAATTGTACATATTGTACACACATATTGCACCAACTATATGTATGAGCAAATTGCAGATTTTCACGTGTCAACTCATTATCTATATCTTATCTGCATAACTGTTCTGTAATTCCTGGAGTTTGCTCCTACGAATTTCACTCACCAAGGCACATGTGCTGTGGTGATGTGACAATAAAAGTGACTTGACTTGCTGTAATGACACCAATGTTCCTGATCTTCCTTGGAGGAAAAGTAGCAGTGTGTTTTTTTTCTGGTGTTTTGAACAGTGAGTGAGGACTCTGTTGGTGCTGGTTTTCTGTGGATAGAACTTTGGAGGTGGTGTATTTCTGCATGTATGCACTCACCAGAAACATACACAGTGACTCCCTCAGTCATGGTCTCTTCAATATAGCACGCTGTGGCTTCGCGCGCTGCCTGGTACAGTTGCTCAGTGAGAGGGATGTTCCTCTGTGTGTCCACAAACAGAGTCATTCCACTGTCTGCCAGGACTAAAGCGATGTAAACACACACACAAGTATACAGTCATCGTCCATTGTAGCTACTGTCAGCTACAGTGAACTCTGTGCCACATTTAGTGAACTGCAGAACACCAAACAGAGAACAATAGTAGCGAGTAGCATTAGCAACAAGCTAATCAGCTAACGTTAGCGACAGGAGTCATGGTAACGCTGAAGCCTGTCCGACTCTTAACCGCACGTGGCATGGTCAGTTATAGATTTAACCGTACTAACAGGTCGAAAGCAAACACTTATATTCTCGTTTAAAAGTAGAAAAGGACTACTTTATTGCGTTCGACTTACCTCGGAAGTAGGAGCTCGGAAATACGTCACTTTCGACCTACGTGCGGTTACCCGATCTGCGCCCGACCAGGATTACGGCCACGCATGCGCACACTTTCTTTTTTTTTTAAACAACATTGTCTCTTGGCCGATTTGTTCGTCGCACGTGTCGTGTCAATAATCATCTCACATTGTTTCATTGAAAAAATATATTATTCGTACATCAATTAAAAAAAACTTTTTTTTCCACGACCTAATTTTATGGGATAAACGGTCAATAAAAGGGTTATTTAATAAAAAAAAATATATTTTTTTTTTTAAATATAAATTGAAATCAAATACATTGATATTTATAGAATATAAGCTTTCACATATTTAACCTTCAATACAAATCTCAGAATGGATGGGGTATCAATCAGCAATAGGCTAATTTGCAGTGAACTGATTAGGGTTAGTTATATAGCCCTTACATGTCAGCTCACTGTATAGCAATATTAAGTACTGGTTTAAATAATATAGGCCTAGTAATGAGCTCAATATTAACTAGCATGACAGTGTCTCTGTGACTAGTTAGCCCAAGAGCATAATTAATGTATGTACCATATAGTAAGCTTAAAATTATATTTTAAATAAATTGTAATGTTTGTAATGTTTAACAAATATGAAAATTATTTTAAAATATATTCATTGTAAATGAAAAAGTAATAAATCACAATATAATATGCCTAAATAAATTAGTGGTAAGTGAATTAATATCCCAAATGGATCTCTAAACGGAATGAGCCCTCCCCATCACCTACAAACTTTTAAAATGTATGACTAGGTCTGTCAAGTGATTGATGAGTTTGCAGAGTGTCCATGCTTCAAGACCCTGGTCCTCTAGTCCCCATATACACCGCCCTATGCAGGTCCACATATGCGCCGCCCTGTGCAGGTCCCCATATGCACCGCCCTGTACACTTCCCCATATGCATCGCTCTGTACACGTCCCCATATGGATTGCCCTGCTCCAAACACACCTGATTCAACTAATCAACAGCCTTCCTGAGATGAACTGGGTATGAAAAAAAGTAAGAGTAAATTAAAAGTATCAATAGATGTGTTAAATTGACAGTAATATCTTGTTGGATCCCAAAGTCGAGCAATGAGTCCAACTGAACTGATCAAACTAAACTAGCTTTCATCATCAGCTTACAACTGAGCAACTTCACCCAAAATATGTTCCAAATCATCTGACTCGCTGAATCATGAGTCAAATATTAGAAGGTGTAGAGACTCTTTACAGACCCTGATTTAACCTTTCCACTAAACCTCTTGTGAGTGTCATTCAGATGCAGTTATTAAATAAAATAAAGTACAGCCAGTACCCTGGGTAATTAAACACACATTCATTCATTCAATCATTTTCTACCGCTTATCCGAACTTCTTGGGTCACGGGGAGCCTGTGCCTATCTCAGGAGTCATCGGGCATCAAGGCAGGATACACCCTCGACTGAGTGCCAACCCATCGCAGGGCACACACACTCTCATTCACTCACGCAATCACACACTACGGACAATTTTCCAGAGATGCCAATCAACCTACAACACAATTTAATTTAAACACATTGCATTTTATCCTATAGGGAAGACACAACCAAGTCTATAGAAAACAAAGATCAGCTGATTAAACAGGTGGAATCAGATGTGGTTTCTGCTGGATTGTAACAAAAAAACTGCAACTACTCTTTGAGGATATGATTCGACATCCACAATGATTGGAAATCTTGTTTCCACCCCAAGTTCTGATCTAAAAGTAGTAGAGCTTTGGCTAGGATAGTTACAGACATGGTTACCCAGAACAAGGTCATTTGTATGCATAGTCTCTTGATCTCTAGAAATGATGTACAGTGAAGGTCAACTGTCCTGCATATATTTGTGCATAAAAACCATGTATTCTCGTTTTAGTAAATTTGGGCGTAAAACAGCGGCATTTCTTTACAAATCTGAATTTACAAAGAACTAAAACCATTTGAACAACCGAATAGTTACGTATCAATAAAAAACAACAACAAGTTGTATCAAGTAGAATGTAATTCAAAAGTAATCTAATTACCGTTCACAGTGAGCCGCCATATTGCTCTGACGTCATGTTTGTTTATGTTATGGGAAGGTGGATGCTGCTAAAGACCTCAGACATGGAATTCCGAGTTCAACGGATGTTCAATTCCACATCTCCCTGTCGCAGGTCGGGTTTTCCCGACTTCCCAGCACAATAGATTGCAGCAGTTTAATTAATTTTAATACAATTTTCATCATGCGTTATATTGATGAAAGCATCCTCAACACACCAAGAAGTCCATCAAAAGCACATCCTCATATAGGTACAAATAGATCAGCGTTTATGAATACCATCAAGTGAAAAAAAAATGTTATAGAGCAATTATACTATAACATCGACAGTAGAGGTCAGTAAGGACTACTACACAAGAACCAACAGACACTCTCAGGACATACAGAATTGCCTATGCATTCCTGTAAATCACTCATTACTCAAGCAATATACCAAGATCAGATCAAAATGGATCAGAAACAGTGTAAAACAAAATCAGTGTAAAATTACAAGGTATAAGATAAGTGAGAAACAAGCATTAAACTTTCTAGGGAAAAGGAAAATTCTAAAAAGGACTATAGAAAAACTTACCAGGGCATGTCACAACAATAGTCTTCACATGTCTGGACTATGAACTATAGAGGATAAACAGAAGCATAAAACAAATCCAAGCTCAACTAAATCACACTTATTCATGCATTACATTCGGAAGAGACCAATTCTAAAAGGTATTAATTCTATCATTTCAAAAGGTGTGTTTGGTGCAAAAAAGTGTACAACAACAGACAAACACCACAGACGTGGTGTAGCATGTTTTTCGCAGGATATAAAAGCTGATTTCAGTGCAAAACCTTCAGGTGTTTACTAGTAAGCTGAAGATGAAAAGGAATTTCACTTTACAGCATGACAATGACACAAAGCATACATTTAAATAAACAAATGAATGTCTTAATCAAAAGTAAAGACAAGAATCTAATAAAAACTGTGCACATGACATGCTCTTACAATTTAATTTAATCTAAAATGTTTTTTTTGCAAGAAAGATGTGTGAAAATAATGCCAGGTCAAGACTCTTCTCCAAAAAGATTAAGCTTTTTTTTCCTTAAAAAGTTTCTGATTGTTTTAAACATCTTTATGTCATTTCTTACTGAAGGTGGAAAAGCTCTGACCTGATTTAGCTTGTTTGCATCCGTTTACATCACAGTTAATTCATATTTATGGCTTATGTCAAATAACACTAATTTAGCCAATAGAAGGATTGATACAAACACATTTCTCTGCAAATTAACATTGTCACTGTGATATGTCAGTGAACATTTCACAATAAACAATAGGCAACAATCATGTACCTTAAATGTACTATGTAACATGTAATAGGAGTCATTTAAATCTCATGATTTATCAGGATCTTATCAAAGCCTCTGTAATTATTTTATGAAATATTTAAGATTATAACAGCATATAAGCATGCATATTGAAGATGCTGAATTACACAAAATCACAAAGTTGCTGGACAAATTCACTACTCAAACTAATGTCTAGACATACAACTGGTTTATTCTTCAATACATTGGAAAGATCCAAATGACACAGGATTCATGTAATAACTCTGTATTCCAGGATCAATCATTTGTGAAATCGTCATCAACATAAGTCCTTGTGAACACAGTAGTGAAATATGATCTATAGGAGATAAGCCTTTGCCGTCTCAGCTAGACATGCTTTACAGGCAACTACTGTTCTATATTTGGCTCTGCTGATCGTTCAGGGTACTTATAGGGCAGAGACCCGGAGGTGGGCGATGGCAGAGATGATCGTGGTACCAATTAGAGTACTCGGCGCCATGTATCTGAGCTTAGATTGTGTTGACAGACTTCTGGGCGGGCTCGATGGGCATTTGTGGGCATTTGTAGTACACTGAGTTTATTTACACCGTCCTTTATCTGTCAACGACCTCTCAGTGTTTGGTGGTCCCACAGGCCAGAAATAGCATTAATTAGGAGAGGGAGGGAAAAGAGGAAGAGAGAAAACGTGTGGAACTGCTGGTAGGCCATCAACAGAGGTCTACAGGGGTCTCGACCTCTCTCTTCTCCATCTGTGTTTGTATGCCTGCCAGTACTACAATCCCTTGTGGATGATAAGGATTGAATCCAGCAATGAAATTGGCAAGACAAGATTATCAGATTCTGTGCACTGACCACACACAGAGTCATCCAACTGCACATCGCAGTTCTTCATAAGGTGTGATGAACCTTTAGCATAAGGCAGTAATATGTCCCCATAAACATATGTAAGAGGCATGTTTAAGCCATATTAGAAATTAATTAACACAACAATCTGGACTGAATATTGTCCATTGTCTGCACAGCTTCAATTTAGATGCTGTTTATGACAGAATCTGACCATGAATTAAACGTAGAATGATTATAGAGATAATGCAGTTTTACAAACCAGAATTATTGACACCCTTGAAATATTGTATAAAAATAAACATGATTGTAACAATTCACAATCTCTACTTAATATATAATTAAACAATAATACATTAAAGAAACTGAAATCTTTTTAAAATAGCTATTTTCCCCCAAAAAACTGGCAAAACTATTGCACCCTCTTTTTTATTAAAAAAAAAAAACATTTAAAAATAAATCATTTTCAGTTAAGTTGTTAAAAAGCAATTTTCCCTTTTCTTTCTCCCTTTATTCTAATAAAACAAAACTAATAATGTTGGTCTGGGGAAAAAATTGTTCTTAGACAAATTACCTTTTATTTCTCCTCTATATATATATATGCAGATAAAGCAGATAAAGGATATAAAAAGTTAAATTGGCCATAAATAAAAATATTTGAAAGGTTTCGCCAGGGCTCAGACCAATGAACATCATGACCTCTTGTTCCGTGAAGAGGGCGGTGAAGGTAGGGGGAAAGAACCATTTGAAGAAATTAGCTGATTTTTGGTGTTTTAACGTTTCAAAATAAACTATTAGGCGCCACATTCAAAACAAAAAAGCCCTTTAGGAAGGGTTGCACTTCCTTAAAGAAACCAAAAAAAAACCTTACAACGGAACTTCAACATGCATGATTGGAGCTATATTTGGAATATTTGTCAGAGGCGACAAAATCGACTTTTTAGGGGACAAAGTAGGGGACAAAAATACCAGTGAAATCCAACGTAAAATAAGGAAGTGGATCAGTGATGCATCCAAACAAGGCTGTTTTTTGTGCTGGTTGTTCAGGGCACAAATTCTGCTTCATGATATTTTACCCATAAACCTGGTTGAAAGGATATTTAGGCTTAATTGCATCACCTTTATTATTATTACCTTCATTCTAGATCTTATTCTGCACAGAAATGTCTGCAGGATTGAAATCGATGTTTTGCAACATTACTCTTTCAATTTTAACCTGCATGCATAAGTCAAAAAGTCAAGTTTGTTGGGGTGATTCAGTATCCTTCTACAAGCTCAGGGCTATAAGTCAATCCAGCAAAAGCGCTGAATATTCATTTTTAGGATGCATGTCTTCATTAAGCAGAAAATGATGTACTACTTATTGTTTGCAGAGTTAAAACTAAAACTGCACAGGGCCCCAACATACATCACTTTTTGCTCAAATGTATGAAGGTGGTGAATAATCGATCCTTGTTGATTATGGATGACCTTCAGGCATAGTGTTTATACAATCGGAATCATCAGGATCATGGCACTGTGGCCCTATTAAATTGTTCTGAAACCAAATTACTGTCCTCAAGGTTGTTGTTTACGCACACATTCTCATTTGTTCTTGTTCTGCTTGAACCAGTGGGTGGGTGAATTCACCCCACACACACACACACACACACACACACCATAATCACCCCATCCTCTGAACATATAAACCCACCCCATCTTTATGTCTACAAATACTCAATGCTCACTGCAGACCAACAGAGGACAGCATCCCTGAGACCAAACAGAAGCCTTCCTTCTGCACACCAGTTCCCGAATAAGCTACTGAGAAGGTAAATCAGGAAATCGCTTCACATACATTTCACTTTCAGAAACTTTTAGCATTGTATTTAACCCTGGGTATTTGCATGAAGAATTAATGTTTTACATGTGAAATGCCACACACACACACACATTATATATATATATATATGCATGCACACCAAAAAAAAATGTAAATAATAATTAGAAAGTCTATAAAAAATACTTTTTTTTCCTGACCTTTTTGTAAACACATTAGAGTTGTGATGCCTTTGATCATTTTTGACAATTTTTCTTTGGGAAAAAAAAAGGATAAAATAAGATTAGTTATATTTTGCATATCATGGATCTAAAATGATTTGTATGCCTTGCAGATGTTGTCACACAAGTGTTTTCTGCCTATCTTGGCTCTGTGCCTTTTAATGGACGAGGTGTATTCATTCCTGCTGCCTGACAGGCTACAATTAACCAGAGTAAGTGCCCAAAACATCAACTTCCACATGCCCTTATACTTGAGTTTTATATAAAAAGCCTTGCTTATATGATAAGTAAAAAGGAAACAGAACAGTAATTTATCTTGTTTTCAGTCATATCACAGGGCTTTGGCTTCACCACTAATGTACAGTTAAAAAAGCTTGTTTTTATCTCGGTCCTCTGTAGAGCAGCCACAGGTCACGTCGAGATCTCTCTTCTCACCTGTCAGAGCTTTCGGATCTGGTAGAGCTCATTCCCGATAACGGCGGGGAAATGACCCGTGACTGGGAGCCTAACCCAGCTCGATCGTCGACCGTCTTCTCTGTCCCTGTGGAACGCATTTCAACACCTCACACCAACACACAACACCACAGGAATAAAGACAAGAGGTGAGGAAAGCAGTGAAAAAACAACAGTCATCATACGAATACTTCATGTTCCTGAAAATAGAAACGATAATGCATTTCGCTTTGTGTCGGGTCAGAAAGGATCGTTAATTGTGTAGGTCAACAGATGAATGAACCTAGAGTCCATTTAATTCACTTCACTTTCCTTCCTGTAGGCTGAGAGTGACTGTTCCATTGGATCGCATTGGTAGTTTATACTTACCAAGCAGAAAGAGCAGAAAGGTGAGCATTCTGAACTAAACCCCTAAATAACCTCAACACGTTTACAACTTAGTAATCAATATCCGAAGGAAAAAAAAAAGCCTTTGTATTTAGAATTGAATAGATGCTGATTGTTCAGACACATCTTAAGAACAATTGTTTTCCTTCCCTTCAGGATGAACCAGAGGAGCAACAGGACTAATCCTACACTACCTTAGGATTCAAGTAGCATACAGACTGGATGCAAAGTGACAGATTAAGCCTATTCTTGTAAATAACAGAAGATTACTAATTAAACACACTGCAATTTAGGATTAGGCTTAATATGTATTTAGAAATTTGTATGTAACAAGTGTGTGTGTGTTTTTTTATAATCTATTTATTGCTATTTAAGGTCACCCTGTAGTGGTATGCAAACTGACAGACACTGTACGTGTGCCTATGCTCAATAAAAATCTAACAAAAATATGCAGATTTGCATTGAGCCATCATTCATTTAAAAATAAAAAAGTTACATTAGAAAGTGACACGTTGGATAGGACACCCAATAAAGAAAAGGCTTTATTTCTGCAAGTACAGTTAAAGAAAATATTTTTGGCATCTGATGTAACATTTGCTTGGCTTTTCTGTTCGTTTTCATATTATATACAGTTCTGAAAGTATATGGTATTTACAGACTAAAATAGGAGAGAATAGGGTCTATTTTGGGGGAATTTCAAGAAACCCCTCACAAAAACAAAACAAAAAAAATAACATATAAACAAAACATGCCACAACACTTGCAGCATAAACTCTTTTCTGTACACAAGAAGATCTGGTCTCCGAACTACTTTCAAACAGCAAATCAGGGAGCAGCTCCACAACGCCTAACTCTCTGGGGTGTGTGGGATCTTAACCAAATCTCAGACAAGAGATTAAAACCCAAATTAAGCTCCTTTTTAAAAAAAAAAAGAAAAAGAAAAAAATAGAACATATAATAATTACAACTAATGGGGGTGTTGAGTGAGACTCAACACTCGAGTGGCAGTTGCAAAGCTCTTAAACATCATTCATTTGTCTCAGAAATTGTCCTTCAAAAGTAAACCAACAAAAATAGTTAATGCACAATTTGAAACTGCTTACACTCGGTAAAAAGACAGCCAGCAGTGTGAGCTGATCTGAAAGTTCCCATTTCAAGTCCAACATTTCATGTTCCCCACACAGAAAGATCTGGAGTTGATAGTTGTAGCTAAGTGCTAGATTAATACCAGGACTGCCACGGTGCTGACATGCACTGAGATTAAAAAAGAGCTAATCACTGAATAAAGTCTATCTGTTAATATGGAGTAGCACAAAAACAAAACAAGGAGCAAAACTGAGATGTCTGTGAAAACGGTAAGCAACAGAAAGAACAACCTATACACAGACCACTTCTTCATGTAAAAGACGAACCTCAGCTTATAAGTATCTCTGTTGTAAAAGGTATTTTACATCGGAATACATCGTCATCATTTAACATTAAAATACTGCCTGATGATCGGAACGGACTGGCAGAAAAACTGCTCGTGAGCATGGTTTAATAGTGTGTCTATAAACATGAAGAAATTCAAACTTTTTAATATTAACCGTGTATATGATTGTCAAACATGTGAAGAATTGATGCGCAAAAAACATGGGACTCGAAACAACATCCCATTTCAGAAACAGTGTTATCGTCTTATACTTGATAGAAAAAGTGGAGGACGGAAACGTCGAGCTTCCATGGATTTAGGCATTTTCTCTAACTGTCTTTTTTATGGCCCGATCGCCTCGCTTCCCTGCATTTGTGACAGTAGAATATGTCTGGGACATTGGACTTCTTGATTTTGGCGCAGGACAGATGCACCCATATGCTGCACTGGTTGCACTCGATCATGGGGCGTCCTGCAAAAGGTTTCCCGCAGTAACAAGTGATCAGATCCCATGAGTCGTCTCCTGCAAAGCGGAAAGAACAAACATTAGATTTGAGATATAGATATATAGTATCCTATAAAGTCAGTACACTGCAATAATCTCTACGCAAGCAACAGTGAAACAAAAGGGCTATGATTGTATTTAGATTTATTGACCTACCAGCTTCAATTTCATGGTAAATATAAATATTAATCAAACATTTGATAAAATTCAGCTAATAATAAAATCAAATACTTCTGTATAACTACTTTAAATTTCAAGATGACCGTGGAAAATGATTCGCCTCGTTAGCCATTTTTCTCTCTCGCTCTGCTACGTGTCAGAAGTTTATGCGCCGATTCTAGGTGCAGTGCTTGTAGCCTTTACCTCAATACAAGAAGTAAAATGTGAGCACCAGTGAAACAAACCACAATATGTCAAGAACTGATAGAGGATGTGTCATAATCAGGTAAACTAGCAGGGTCTGTTGCTTAGACAGACCACAAGGCACCAGTTGTAGGTGTGAACTGAACAGAACTATTGATCACAGAAGAAAAAAAAAAGATCAAAGCAACAACAGTCGAGAAGATGAACACAGGCGTTTCAATTACTACCAGAGCAAAATTTCACTTTCCACAGTCATTGTACTGATGGAAACTAATGTTTCCACTAGTTGACTCTTATTTTACTTCTGGTTTATATCCAAATAAATGGCTTCTCCTTCACAGTCGCAATTCTCACTATTTATTCTACATGTTGCATGTGGTATCTGTTCACTTGCTCTCTCACGCATCTTTTTGGATGGATGTCTCTCTTTTATGCTCAATATTCTAGAAGCAACTGACTTTCAACAACGTTTAAATACGTTTTAAATTTTCATGTGACAATATAAATAAATTTGCTGTCATTGTTGATAAAATGATGAAATCACACAGCCCCAAAACTACTGAGGTCACTAGTGCTCGGTTCCAAGCCAACAGGATTTTAGTGCTAAATTGAATTTAGCCAACTGAAAACAATGGCTTTAATGGCTGACAAGCACAGAACAAGTTGTGTACAATGTGAATGGAAATACAAATGCAAAAAGCATTAACAGGCCTACAGTTTACTAAAACCTACAGAGCCTATATAAGCTGTGGGACAAAGTCCAATGCAAAGAAACCAAATCATAAAAAGGATTAAAAGCTTTGAGGACAACTTAAACTCTCAATGGCTTTTGTAAAAATTCAGCACAAGGACACGTTTCTAGGAATGGTCCAAACAAACAAACAAGGAGTATTTCTTCAAAATGTATTACCCATAATGTTAAGCAGGCTCGTCCTGCAGTTCCAAGCACATCCAGTAGGTGGCAATAATGTATTAATATTGTATTGTATTAATACCCATAGCCCAATGCTTGTGATGCCAGTATTATTTAATCACACTAACTTTATGTACATTTTTTAAACAGAAAGCCTGTAACAAACTGTTTTAATGCATAATATTAAAATAAACAGGAAAAATCATCAAGACAGCATCATGCAGATCAACAGACTAAGCTTGCAAAATAAAGAAAGACCACAGTGACAAGTGCATAACGAGTGCTCTTGTGGTGATGCCCAAATGATTTTTACCACATTTGTTTATCATCAGTAAACTGCCTTGTCACGGTCTGAGTAGCTGCAATTAAAATTCCTTATTTTGCTGTATTCTGAACATCAGAACCAAGGTAACACATTCAAAAATATAGACTGTGTGTACACAATCATATATGATCATATGAACATGCGCTGTTCCCAATGTGAACATATACAGTGTAATACATAGTGTAAGAAAAGCCATTATTGCCTTGCCTATGTGGTGCAAACAACCAACATAAATGATTTATGAAGAGCCCTAAAAATATCCATAGCAACTCCTGAACATCACCTGCATCCTACATAATAATCATACATACATCTGTGATCAAGCTGATAATGTTAAAGCCCTTCTTTTTAGCCATTTTCAAAGTTAAATAATAAAGCCCCTCACCTGACTCGACCATGATATCCTCATCTGCTATCCATGTTTCCCCTTCACTGGAGCTCATTTCTGCATCTCTGCTTGCTTCGTCACGCTCAGACTTCATCAGGCTGGGTCTCTGGGACTGTAGCCCTCTTGGCTGACCTGTGTGCTCCTCTCCGTGGCCGAGTCCAGTCTCAGAGTCTGTCTCACTGAGTGCCGAGCTCTTAAGCTTCTTAAGGCTTTTGGGCTGCTTGGAGTTTTTGCTGCGCTTGATTCTGGCACGCTTTTCCCCACTGCTGCTGCTGCTGTCTCCTGCACCTGAGCCAAGAGAGAGGCGCTTCAGCTTTTTGTCCTTCTTGCGCTCTGCTTTGCTGCTTGCTTGGCCCTTGTAGAGAGAGTCTTTCAACCTCATTTTTTCCAGCAGGGTGCTGTCAGAAGGCAGGCGCTGCATGGTCTTGACACTTTTGTTGGCGCGAGCTTTCTGAACAAAAGTGTGAATAGTGTGTAGGTCCGAGTTGCCATCTCCCCAACTTGCAGACATATTTGAGCTAGCACCACCTCCCATGCCACCTTCTCCTGAGGTGCCAGAACTGTGCGGTGAACTGGAGGAGGCTGGAGACCATGGTCGTTCCTATAGAGGCAACACAAGACAATTGCATCATTCTAAGAGGATTTTTTTTCCTAAGCAGTCTAGTTAGTCTACTGACTATAAGAAATACTATACGACAACACTGATATTAGAAGTACACACTGTTTAAGATTTGCATCTTAATCTAATTTCACTCTAGAGCATTTAAGTTAATGTTTGCTAAGAAAAACTCAGAATTATTGGAAACCACAGCCAAATTCCTCCTGTGATTTTTTTTTCTCCCAAAGGAAAGAACATCAGTGACATTTTTAGAGAAAAGGGTGAGAACACAGTATTTCTCCACACAGTATTTTATTACTGCAGGTCACCAATTGCTATACTATGACAGTCAGTAGGTGTTCCTACTACTGATTGTCATAGTAACATTTATTAGTGAGTAACACATCTAGCGTTCCAGTTGACAGTTTGTTGTCGGCATTGACAGTTTTCTTGCAGCTAAAATGTGTGTGTGGTGCTTTGGATATAGATTTCTGCAGTGTGTTTATGCTTCAAATCATAGCAGATGAAGGAGAAGCAGTGTGCGCTCTTTGCCACGAATGAACTGCGTTCTTCGGCCTTCACTCCCGTAGTAGTCGCTGCACCAATTCGCTCCATATTTGCATAAAGTTAAACTTTTCTCATCTTTGTTGCATCACAGGACACACCCACTTCTAATGACCAAAGGTTGCTGACACTCATGTCACCAGCTCCCATTGAAAATGAACGATCTCAAGTTTTTTTTTCCACCCTATATTTGTGAATGTAGCATTAACATGTGGGTTTCTTTCCCTCTCTCTTTTTTAAGGATCTTTCATCTCAGCCAATGTGTCATTACTGTTTTTTTTTTTTATTTTGCGTTGCCATTGTAGGCTTGTTATAAATCCGTCTCAACCATGGTCTAATTGTTCAGTTTTACACTGTTTGTCTTTTCCAAAATATACATAATCTTACTATTACACAGTTTTGATTACACCTTTCTGTATATACTCAAAACAACAAAAAACGTGTTGTGTTTCCATTTGCATACATTTTCGCTTTCTTACTATCCTCTGACATCAGATTTCATGTGCAGGCCACAACTTGCATTTTCTCACCACAGATACTCAAAATAGGAAGCAATATCACAAATTCAACATAATACAACGATATGTCTGACATCTCAGTCAGCTTTTACACACAAGTCACTCCTGTAAAAGTTTATAGAAACAAACCTCTTTTGGAGATGGGATATAACCAGCATACGCCAAGACAAAACTACAGAACTTGTTGAAGTCTTCCACTGTTCTCTTTCGTCTCTCTGGTGGCTGGAAAACAAACAAAAAAACCCAAACACATCTGTATTTAGAACACAAACTACTGATAAAGCCAGTGATACTAAAGGGTTAAAATATGTCTAGTTTCTGCAGCTTACCAGAGGCTCCGTTTTGCGTTTCAGTAATGAATCTAAGGGAAGGGGGAAAAAGAGCAAACACGAGATGAGAATCATATTCGTTTCCGTTAATGGTTCGTGTTGTTATATTTTTGTTGAAATGATATAGTTCTGGTGAGGCGTGAGCGCCGTGTCGTTAGCACGCGGCTAACACTGGACATGCTAACATCCACAAACCGCACATAAAAGCACCACGATGGTCACTTAGCAACGACGTCGACTCGCCTTAATCCAGTTAAATTTCAGGACACCGTCTTACAACTGCACCCGAAGAACAATCCGCGTTGTCCTGACGTCGAATCGCAGGAAAAAACCGAATCTATAGCGGTGTAAACACATGGCGAGATCCTACGCTTAGCGAAAGCGGTCACTAACACTCGACAACAGCTTTTTAATTCGATTCTACGGTGATAAAAACGCCGATAAACCTTCCAAGTTCGACGTTACCTGCTTTATGTTCAGCCTAACGTCGAGCACAACAAGTCCACCCGTGTAACTTATCCAGTTAGCACACCTGCTAATCCCATAGCTTGACAATAAACGCTAGCGAGCTAGTTAGCTAACTCCCTGCTAACAGATTCACTCGGTACAGGCTATTAAAACACGACAATCTGGGTTTACATCGAGGAACAAAACCGGGTGATATTTAAATACAAGATTAAAATAAAAAACAAAAACGAAGGAAGCAGCAGGTTTATGATTAAACTGGAGGGACAGAGGAGGAGGAGGAGGAGGAGGAATCCCTCAGCTAACTGTATCTCAGGCTAAAAGCTACACGGACACCGCAACGCTAATCGGTTGTCCCTGGAGACGAGATTTAATAAAAAAACACGTAGAAAAACTTCATTCATTTAACTTGCTTCACTTTTACAGCGTATCGGTTGAGTTTAACCGACATCATTGTATATATACACAAATATATATATAAAATGATATATATAACTAGCCGACGTCACACACTGATCAATGTTGTCACCAGCTCGACGTTCTCTCGACCTAACAAGGCGTTTATCGAAGGATCACGACCAGAGTGAATAAAACACAAACACGGATTAATAAAAGCGCAGAATACACGCGGAACACAGGCACGGTGTTATAGAAACAACTCGAAATTGAAGGTCTTCCCTTGAGTTAGCATGTAAGCAGCAGCACTACGTGGCTAATAATAACCGGCTAACGCAAACGATCACAAACATACAGCGGTCACAGCTTTGGTCGGAGTTACAGATCATCTTAAAAACGGATAAAGTGTCTCTTACCTTGGTGTTCGGACATTATTTCGAGCATTGTCACCTCAGCGAGGAGGTCCGCTGAACTTCGGTGGCACTGAGAGGCGTTTGTTCGCCGGCTTTGTAGCTAGCCGGCTACAGCTAACGCACTTTTCTTGACAAAAACAATCGGTTTCTCTATTCTTAGTGTCGTAAAACTACCACCTGGGGGTTTCTTAGAAATCTGAAGGAGTCCAAATTGCTTTTCAGTGTAACTCGAATCAGCTAGAGAATGAACTAGCCAGATAATTTCTTCGTCCCACGACGGCGTTGCATAAATAAAGTGAAGCCCGTGTGCGCGAGCATCCTGCAGCCCCACAAGCTGGTCTCTCTGTGTGTGTGCGTGAGATCTCTCTCTCTCTCAATCTCAATCTGTCCGAGTGATTGAGTAGATTCCGATTTTCATCAAAAGTAGAAAACTTATTGAAACTCTGTGCGCCTCGCCTCAAGCGGTCGATGTCAACTGAGCAATAGCACTGAGGCTACGTTGGAGAGAAAAGCCCGTTGCGCTCGAGCCCCGCCGCGCATAACCGCTCTCACTATGGAATTATGGGAAATGTAGTCTCTTACAGACTTGGGGCGCGCGAGGAACGTAGACTGTTGACTCAAAGCTCCAAATTGTGTATTTATTTATTTGTTTGCTTGTTTATTTATTGCAAATAATGTCATTGAAATGTGGGTCAGGTATTTTTCAGAACGTGATAAAATTACATCACATATGTATGCCTGAAAAATGATATAACAGATAATAATATGTGTGCCCGCGCGGGGGGGGGGGGGTGTGAATGGTCGAATCTTATTGGTCAGTAGGTTTAAATTATCTGTGTATAAACCAATATAAACCAAAGGATTTGTTTTAAAAGCGTGTTGTTCAACAAAGTAAAATCTATAATAGGTACATTTAAGTAGAATTTATAAAACATTTATGAATCTTTTATTTAAGATTCATGGAAGGAATATCTGTTGTCAGAGTCATAGTTATTAGCACAAGATGACATTTTTCCCAAAATCATTTGTCTTAGCACCAAATAATACCTAAAATATCAGAAAATTAGAGGTAATATTATAAACCTCTTCTCTGTTTTGTTTTGGATTTTTTTTTTTTTTTTTTTTACTGTTATTCTGAATATCAGCATGGTTGTGATTTGGCTGCTTTCCATATTGTGTTTAAATGTCAGTTCATTGATATAACCTTCTTTATTATAGAAGTTGTTTAAAAAAAAAAGTAATATCATATACACAGTCATGCTGTTGTATTGAAGGAAAAAAAAAGCCACGAAATGTGTGTGGTGTTGTTGTTGCCGTTGTTGTGTTATACAAAGACTGACTGACAGTCATAGTAAGTGTCATAGAATAAATTAATAGAATAAAAGCTATTATTTTGTCACATAAATCATAGCACAGTGAAATTCTTTCTTCACATTAATTCAATTCAAATTTTTGAAGTTGACATTGTCTCAAAGCAGCTTTACAGAACATAAACATAAAAAAAAGGTTATTATAAAGAATAATATAAAGATTAATATAACACACAAAATTCAAGATTAATATTAGATATATTTAAATGTGTTTGTATTTATCCCCAATGAGCAAGTCTGAGGTAACTCAGGTGACTTTGGGGAGGAAAAACTCCCTTGAATGGTGAAGGAAGAAACCTTAAGAGGAACCATACTCATAGAGGAACCTCATCCTCATGTGGGTGACACTGGATTGTGTGATAATAAATATACAGTCTGATAAATGTTGTATTGATGCAAAAGACCACATGAAGTTGGCATCTCCTCTTTAGTATCACAGAGCCTAACTGGAGCTGGTAGATCTCTAGATGCCTCAGGATTCTCACAGGGTCGGCCTCGTCTCAGTGGAGGTCCAAAATCTTCATCACATGAAAGACAATCGGAGCTGGTACAACTTCTGGATGCCTCGGTATAGGTAGAAAGAGAGAAGCAGTGGAGAGGGATTAACATTGCTACTGTTCAAGCACTAGATGATAATGTGCATTTGGTCTGATGTAATAGAGCAAAATATTATGGGATGTATTAACCTTTAACAGTTTGTGTCAGAGTACAGGGTCAGCCATGATACACATGAGCAGAGAAGGTTAAGGGTCATGCTCAAGGTCTCATTAGTGTCAGCTTAGTGCTGGGGCTTGAACACTGATCCTCCCCGATCACGATATTTATGAAAAATATAGTGGAGTGATTCAAACAGTGAAATCTTCTATATCAACACTTTTGGGACATGCCTTTTCTAACCAAGTTAGTGGATTGAATAATAATAAAATAATAATATTAAAAATTATATTTTTATTGACGTATTAAAAATGTTCTTTCAACAATTAAGCTTTTTATTCAATGAGCATTTCCTCGACCCATCTTTTTTTTTAGGAACCATTTCATTATCTTCAATGAAAAATTTGGTTTTTTTTTTGGTTAAAGATATAATGTTTTTTAACTTACTATTTTTTGTATCTCACCTTTAATGACAATTCTTGAAATTTTTAATTGTTGTCATAACATGAACTTATAACACCAAAACTGATTATAATTGGTTATATATAAAAATAAAATTTTCCAATTTCCTAAATATGTTGTATTATTCTTTTCTGTTACTTCACAACAAAGAGAGTGATAAAGCACAGACTTTTTTGGAAAGACGTGGAAAATTATATTAGTAGAAAATTGGGTTGTGTGGTAGAAATTGGTGTATTTGATGTGTTTTTTTTATTTTGAGAGAGATAATTTGGAAAGTAATGAACAATATATTATACAGCTATTTATTGTATTAGGTATATGCCATATACACAAAACAAAGTGGGCCCATTGTAAACCAAATCTGTCCCATTTTATGAATGATTTCAAGTTATACAGTACTCCTTTGGAAAAAGTAAAAAAAAAGAAAAAAAAAAAGCTCAGAAAACATGTAATATTTAAAAAAATGTCTTTCTTCTCTGGTAACCTATGTGACTGATACCTCTTGTTCATGTGGTATTGAACAAAATGTGTATTTTGTGTTTGATGTTGTTATGCAATAAAAAATAAACAAAAAAGTCATGGACATGAACTTCTATAAGCTCAGGCCGTCATTTGTTTACTGCATGGGTCGTGCACACTTCTAGAACACATCCATAACACGTGTCAGTGCATCACTGTTACCTTCATGAGCATGTGGTGAATAGCACAAATGTGTTACACTGTATTAGCAACAGCTAAAAAAAAAATATGTGTCCCTCATCATTTCCAGTTGGTGGCCAACGTACAACAGGACAATAAGATAAGACGAATAAAGGATATCTTATCTTATTGTCCTGTTGTATGTTGGCCCATACCAAATGGGGGAAATTGGGGGAAATTAGGGGGAAATCAAACAAACAAACATACAAACAAATCTAAATACACTTTGATTTTGTAGCCACAGGGAATAAAAGCACTTGAACTAAAATGTAAAAAAAAAAAAAAGAAAAAAAAAGAGAGTGATAAAGCACAATGGAGCCATGTCTGTCTCTTATATGGTGTGAAAACACTTTAAACGCCAGTATACCAGGGGGCGCTATGCAGAATAAAATAACATCTCAACGCGTCAGTGTGTAATCGAAGAACACGAAAACAACATGCTGTTCATTTTGGTTCAAATCCAGTTGATCCAGACCTGCAGGCTAAAGCTAAGTTTATTCACTTTTAGACATAATGCTGTCAGAGGTATTGCAGGGAACTGAACCGGGAGGATTTGTTATTATTCGAGGTGATAATATGAATATCAGCCCCACAACTATTTTCCCTGTTACATCAAAAACCTTTACACACATTTACCTCAAACTCTTGTGTGTTGTTTTTCTTTTTCAGACTCTGTGTATTATTCTGGACGACCCCTGCTTAAGTATTACATAAACTGCGCCTTAAAGAGGTAGTAGGCTTTAATACAGGGTTGAAAATAAATGAAATGATACATTTTCACTACAATCTTAAACATTGTTAGTAAACACAAACACAACCAGACACACCCAAGTAGCCGTAGGAAAAGCAAACCTAATGGTGGGAGGAAATTGAAAATGGGATTTCTTTACATCCCAAGCTGTAGATATAAGCAGGATATATATTAGTGACCTGTGAACTCCGTTTGGTTTAATACTTTTCCACTAATGTAAATGAAACACTTCCATAACACGTCACCGTCAGGGATGTAAGGGTTTTTTTTGTGCCATAATTGAGACCTTGTGATGTAATAATTTGCTATGAGTTCACACACACATATGTGTTTATATATATATATATATATATATATTTATATATATATATATATATATATATATATATAGAGCGATATATAGCCGCCTTTTTCTCTAAAGATGTTCGTACAAAAAAAAAAGTTTAGAAAAAGTTAATTTTTTTTCCTTAATGTATTTATGCATAGTCTTTTCTATACTTACTGATACTCAAAATCATTACATTTTGTACAATCTAAAAGTTAAATATACTTTCTGTTTCATTTTTAAGGGGGGAAGCTGTTCATGTGTTGGGGTTTGAAGTTCCCGAGCATGATTTTTCTGCCAAACTGGACAGCAGTTGCTTGAATCTGTGAGTCAATTATCAAGGCTTTAAATAGTCATGTTGATTTTTCTTCTTGCAGGTAATATGAAGTTAATTTTGTATGTAGTATATGGTATTTTGTCAGCACAAAACAGTGAGCAGTCACATGAGACTTGCTGTTAAGCTATTAACGTTTTTCTTTTTATAGGTTTCACTTTCACAATGCATACAGCGATCCTCTTGGCTGGACCAGGCAGTCGTTGTTCACAGTGAAGCACTTCAGTGCAACAGACATCACAAAGCTACTTCAGGAGACTCAACATGCCAAAGCTTCAGTTCTCGTCATTGACTCGTTGTCTTTCGTAGTAAGACATCATGACCCTGTTGCTGTCTGTCAAGAACTTCAGAAGCTCAGGAAAGGTCTGTCGTCTCAAAAGTTAATCTTTAATCCCAATGATTCATCTTTAACTTCATTAGATTAGATTATGTGCAATGCAGCATATATGTGAAAGACTGTTAGATGGATAAATTATTAAGGTCTTATGGACACATGCTAAATGTAGTTTGTGATGTCCTGAGCACAGGGTCAGCCATGTTACAGCAGCATTGGAGCAGAGTGGGTTGCTCAGAGGCCCAACATTAGCAGATTGGCAGTGATAGGGCTTGAAACCCTGACCTTCTTCTGTCTATCCCAAAGTCTTAATCGTTGCCCAATTATAGACTATGATGTCAGCTGACACACATATTTTTCTGCTTGACAAGCAGGCAGCTCTGTAAGGATGATTTTTGGTCTACTACACATGGATCTTCATCAGCAAGGTGTTATGGGAGCTCTAAGCCACTTAGCCAGCACTGTAATTTCTGTTACACCTGTGAACAATGCACGCTATGCTGTGGCCAACACAACACATCGTAAAAAATCTGGAAAGGTTATGCAGAAGGTAATAAAGGTTAAACAATAGAGAAGATTGATCATGTCAGTTGTTTGGTGGTATCAGTTTTGTATTTAAAAGTGATAAAAACTTCATTTGTTTTAAAGGAGGAGTTTTTCAGTTTAACGGAGGACTTGACATTATCAATAGAGACTAAACCCAACCAGTTTGGAAATGTTCAAACAGACCTGCACATTGAGTCTGAGGTGAATTCATCAGTATTTGTTTCTAAAGAAGAACTCTAACATATGTACACTGTATACACTATATGGCCAAAACTTTGTGGAAACCTGACCATCACACCCAAATGTGCTACTTGTATATTTCACATGTAGTCTGCCTTTGCTGTTATAATTACATACACTTTTTTGGGAAGGATTTCCACTAGATTTTGGAGTGTCTTTGGGGATTTGTATTCATTCAGCCTCATTATTGAGTCAGGTAATGATGTGAGGAATACTGGGGTTCAGTTACTGTTCCAGTTCACAGAAGTATGTTCAATGGGGTTGAGGTCAAGCTCTGTGCTGGACATTCAAGTTTTTGCAATTCAACCTTGGCCAGTGATGTTTTTGTGGAGCTTGCTCTATGAACAGTGGCATGGTAATGCTGGATCAGATTTAGGCCTCTTAGTAACAGTGAAGGAAATTCTTAACTTTACAGCAATCAAGCACTTTCTATACAATTGTCTGCTTCGGACTTTGTGGCAACAGTTTAAAGAAGATCTACAAATTAGTGTGAAGATTAGATGTCCACATACTTTTGGTCATATAGCATACATACACCCTGTGTTTGCATGGTTTGCAGTGTACACCCTCTTTCTTCTTTCTTTTTCAGGTGGATCCAGTGTCAAATTTGACTTTTAATCTTCGTTTGTCTGAGGTAGAAAGAGAGGCAAAGGAAAAAGTTGCTCTACCCTTTGTCTTCAGTGAAAAAAAGTAAGCTGAATCAATAATGGAGGTTCTAACTATCTTGCTATTCTGATATTTTTAATTTGGGTTTTTCAAGTGTTAGGAGGAGAGTAAAATCCAATACTGGTGCAAACATCAAGTTCCCATATTTCCCATGTATGCCCATATTTCTATATGAACTTTATTAGGTGGTGTCGAAATAGAATGTTATTTAGTGTTGTTAAAAAGAATTCAGTGTATGAATTCTTGCATGTGTATGATATGTAATAAGTCAATATTATAAATGTTTGAGAGTTATTTCTGTTTTTTTGCTTTCTTTAAACAGAAAGTCTGCTCTCTTGAGGCAAGGCCAAGGTTCTGGTCGTGTTATGTATGAACCAGATGCCAATGATGATTTTGATGAAGAAGACCCAGATGATGACCTTGATGTCTAAAAGGTCCCTTTTGAACAATGTTAGGAACATTCTAAGGTTTCCTAATTATTTTTTAATAAAAAATAAATAAACAAATAAATAAAATAATCCTGAATACTAAATTACTTGTGTAATATTTTTGTTATTTGACCTACATTGATAAAAGCTTGGCCAGTCATTTAAATCATTTGCTGACTAAAAACTACACATTGCAAATAATACACATCTAAATAAATGTTATTTTTAGATTTTTTTTTCTTCAGTTTTATATTTTACATATAGCAATAGTTTACATATTACTTTGATTTCTGTGCTTTTTGTCTTAAAAAGCTATTGCAATTTTGTTTGCAGATAAAATGGTCAAATAGGAGTACACTTTTTTCTACTCTTGAATATATATACAGTTAGGTCCATATATATTTGGACACAGGCACAATTTTTGTTTTTCTTTAGGTATTTACAAAAACATATTCAAGTTATAGTTACATAGGTATAGTGGGTGGAAGTAAAGTCTCCCAGGTTTAATTTGATGGTATTTAAATCCAAATTGGAGGAAGGGTTTGGGAATTACAGCTCTTGAGAGTAGCCACCCCAGCTTTTTAAATGGACCAAAAGTAATTGGACAATTGAATCAAAAGCTGTTGCATGGACAGGTGTATGCTATTCCTTCATTATTTCTTTATCAATTAAGCAGGTAAAAGGTCTGGAGTTGATTCTAAGTGTGGTATTTGCACTTGAAATCTGTTGCTGTGAACCTATGTCATGCGTTCAAAGGAGCTCTCCATGCAAGTCAAACAGGCCATCATTAGGCTTCAAAAACAAAACAAATCCATCAGAGAAATAGCAGGATGTTAGGAGTGGCCAGATCAACAGTATGGTACATTCTGAGCTCAGCAACATAAAAAGGCCTGCCTGTCCACAGAAGACAACAGTAGTAGATGATCTCAGGATCCTCTCCATGGTAAAGCAAAACCCATTCACAACATCCAGCCAAGTGAAGGACACTCTCCAGGAGGTAGGTGTGTCATTGTCAAAGTCTACAATCAAAAGAAGACTTCACGAGAGCAAATACAGAGGGTTTACCACAAGGCACATTTTTTGGAAAATTAGACTTTCCCAAAAAAACATCTAGAAAAGCATTCTTGGACAGATGAAACTAAGGTCAACCTCGACCAGAATGATGGGAAAACTATGGAGAAGGTTTGGAAAAGCTCATGATCCAAAGCATACAACATAATCTGTAAAACATACTGGAGGCAGTGTAATGGCATGGGCATGCATGGATTCCAGTGGCACTGTGTCAATGGTGTTTATTGCATCTTGGTTTTTTCAGTTTATTCTGGTGGCATACATAGCCAAAAGTATGAAAACTGTGCCTGTGTCCAGATATATATGGAAATATTGTACATATACACCTAAAATTCTGAAGTAAACTATTGAAATTTTGTAATATGTAATTTTTTGGATATTATCTTTGATTTCAGTGATAACTATTTTATTTATGTAAAGATAATGTTCTTTATTTAATTTTATTACTATAATTTAAAATAAAACATTAATTTTGTTTGTAGATAAAAAATGGTCAGAGAGGTACACTGAACCATTTTGTGACCTTTGTTGAATACACACACACACACACACACACACACACACACACACATACATACGTCAATGATTCATAACTTATTAATAAAGTCATCTGGAATGGCAAAGAAAGCATTCTTGCAGGACTCCCAGAGTTCATCAAGATTGTTTGGTTTCAGAGTTTTCTCAATAATGTTCATGTCTGGTGACTGGGCTGGCCAATCCTGGAGCATCTTGACCTTCTTTGCTTTCAGGAACTTTTATGTGGAGGCTGAAGTATGAGAAGGAGCACCATCCTGCTGAAGAATTTGCCCTCTACTGTGGTTTGGAATGTAATGGGCAGCAAGAATGTCTTGATACCTCAGGCTGTTGATGTTGCCATCCACTCTGAAGATCTCTCGCACGCCCCCATACTGAATACACATAACCCCAAACATGAGTTTTCCTCCACCGAACGTGACTGATTTCTGTGTGAATCTTAAGTCAGTGCGGGTTCCAATAGGTCTTCTGCAGTATTCTGATGATTAGGATGCAGTTCAATAGATGATTCATCGGAAAAATCAACCTTCTGCCATTTTTCCACAGTCCTTCCTGCAAGCTGTGGGCCTTGGCAAATGCAACACGGTTTTTTAGTTGTCTTCTGTTTAATGCTGGTTTCTGAGCACTAATTTGGCCATTGAGACCACTGCATGAGAGAATTCAACAAACTGCTCTTGTAGATACAGGGGTTTCTGGTGACCAGTTGTTATGTAGCTCTGCTGCAGTTGAAAAAGGGCTGGCCCTGGACTGTCGAACCAACAAATGGTCCTCTTGAACAGTTGTCTAAAGGAGTCTGTCTTTCTTCACACTGTCTTTTTCTTATCCTCTCCACTTGACGTTTAGATTCATTAAAGATGTAGCAGGAGACTTGGTTTTCAGGCTCTTGATGATCAGCACTTTGGTCTGTGGTTGAATCTTTGACATGCAATCAGAGGTCAGGATGCATTTCAAATGAAGGTTGGGTGTGTTGGGGTTCTTCTTCTACACACCTGGGAATGTGTTAATTACAGTATTTGTCACAGGTGATGCTCTAATCTGTGATTGGTTGAATCCTTTAAAGATGTGACGAGACTTTTGTCTAAGCAAAGTCTGACCTTTCTGTCCTAATTAAATAATTAAAAATCAAGGCATGATAAGATATCATTTTGGTAAAATAAGCATAATCTAGAGGCCTTTGCCTTTCATATAAACCACTTCTGATTCCAAATGATCAACTAGAAGTCAAGTTATTATTTGTTGTTCCTACAACATGGATAGGCAAAAAGACTTTTGTCAGAGAGTCTCATATACACACACACAAAATTCCGAAGCGAAGTCTTGAGGCTTTCCGGAAGTGACGCAGGTTTGACGGTTGTGCAGCTCTGTTCCGGGTTTGGTGTGAACCGTATCTCAGCACTGACTCTATATTAAATTAGCTGCACCCTTCAGTGGTGAGGAGGGAAAAAACACCGCGTTTATCGCCACGGCGTTGAGCTCGTTTGTGTTCTGGTTGTGTGTCGGATCTCATGTCACCCCTGAGTGTCGGTTCAGAGTCACATCGCTGCACAGAGAGATGTTTAGTTTGGTTCATTGAGCTGTGGACAAAACCCTGCTTTCTCTCTGCAGAGAAACCGCACACTTTCACTTATAGTCTTTAAAGGCTTTTACCGGGTTTAAAGCAGTAATAAGTGCAATATGAAAGGCGATTGATGTCCACAGACTTTTTGTGGATCTCATAAGGTTTGATTGACCACACAAAGTGACTTGTAGGGTGTTTTATTTTTTTGTAAACAACTTGTCGGTGTTATGGTGGACATGCTAAAGACTCGTCGGTGTTTGTTCTGTGTCCGCACTTTCTTCGGCTTGACGTCCAAATTATGGAGTTTATTCTTGTATATCCTCAGGAAACCCTTAAGAACGGTGAGTAAACCTACATTTCGCTTAAAAAAACATCGAGAGCGATTCCTTTTCGTGGCTGTTTATAGGATTACACTAAACAAGACTTGGAAGAAAATGTACAAAAGTTCACAAACGGGGGTGAAAAGTTCACACGGCGATTCATTTATTCTAAAATTGCGCCAACGTGTCGGGCGAGTTTTGTTAATTGTAACATTCCGTCTGCTATTAAGCGTGTTAAAGCATATCTCTGTGCTGATTGGCTAGAACCACAAGCCCCGCCCACTTTTAAAGCGTACAATTACAATTGTTGCATCTAACTGGAGCTGAGACAAATTCACACAAGACCTTTTTAGAGAGGCTTCACAGAGTTTAATTGTCAATTCACATCACGTGCAAGTAATTATTCAATCTAAAATATTTGTTAGCTGTTACATAAGCGTCATTTAGAAGAGGGACATCAAGACACAACCTCTTAATTGTTAAATGGACCTTTTGAGACAGAACACAATTAGGTCTATTATCTATAGACCCAATTAGTTTTTCAGTTAATAAGCTTGGGATTAAGTGACCAGGTTAATAAGATATAAAAAAAAAGTGTAACACGGATAACTTTCATAGTTGTCTTATGATTTTCACTTTGTGATAAATGTAAGAAGTCACAAGTCTAGTGTTTAGGCTACATGGACCCTTGTAAATGGCATGTTGGTTATGTTATTAGATGTGTTCTAAAAGCACAGTTTTGTCATCTCCAGGAAAACGAGGCAGTACGAAAAACCACAGCTGAACCACAGCAATAGTGTGTTTAGTCCTTTTTTTTTTAAAACTGGCTAACAGTGTTAACGTACCACATCATCACTTTAACCCTATCTTGGTCTATGCTAAAGAGCTTATTAGAGCTTATTATGTGCAGGTCAGAAGCTGCTGAAGATGAGGTGAACTGTGCATGAGTTAAAGGAGGTGTGATTCAAACACACACGCCAGCAACCTGAGTCAACAACAACACGATCCATATCCCATAATACACAGATTGTAATAATTAAGAAATTGTAATTAAATACAGTATTAAATCTGTAGTTCTTCGACATTTCAAAAGTTTTCTATGTTGTAACAATTAGTTTGTGTTAATCTGTGTGTAAATTGCAGTCTACCGTTGCCCTTACATATGCTTACGTATAAACATAAACGTATGTTTATGGCTTGTCTTTTAGATCACAATTATAAAGCACCTATGTCCACTCCATCAAATGTTGTTTTATGCCTAAAGCTGTACAACGTTTTAAGAATTTTGCCCTTAAAGGTACACAAACACTGTTAGCCATTAGCTGAAACAGTCTATCAACCAGATGACTATACAGAAGCTCCAGTGTGAATGAATGAACTGACAGACTGCTGTGCATTTGCTTACCACTGAATCCCTTCTGAAATAATCGCTTTACCTGTTCAGCAAGAAAAAAAATAAATCAGGCTACCTCTTACATACCAGAATCTTTCACTCCCATTTGGTCTCTTTACACTCTCATGTTTGTTCACTCTGACTGTGACTTCGACAGTCACCTTATTAATAGACTCCTTTCAAGTGGGATATGACCTATACACTTCCTGTTGATTTTGACTCTACGCTCCCCATACAGGATTCTTAAGGCGATTTACAAAAGCTTAGAAACACAGTATTCTTTCTGCCATGACTCAAACATATAAGTGCATGTTTTTGTTTTGAAACCCCCTCTGCAGTAAAGCTTTAATAAATACAGAAATGCTGGCCACTTCTAAGCAGGGGTTGCAGTCATGTTACAGTCAGCCCAACATCTGATGGGGTCAGCTTGGCTCACAGACCTGGTGTAAGCGCGTTCAGTACGAGTCCAGCCCCTATAGGCTAGAACAAAACCTCCCTTTTAAAATGCCATTCACCCTTCACCCTGGCTACCCCTTCTGTTTGCCCTTGCATTCCCACCCTCTCCAGCCCTTAAAGCTAAATATAGCTTGAGAGTGAAGAATTCAGGGGGAAGGAACAGGGGACAGAAGTATAAACGTCTCAGAAATGGAGGGAAAACGTGACAAGTAAAGACTTTTCCCAACACTGAAATCTGAGGTCATGGCTCTTAATTCTGGCTATTGCCATTTTGTTTTGGTCTGTATGATATATGAGCGTTTACATTTTGGTGACCTGTCTGAAACTGAAAACATGGATGAAGTAGCAAAAAGATTGTGTAAATTTTAACATCATCTTTGAGTAAATCCCAAGAATGAATGGATGGATGGATGGATTGAGTAAGGGATTTATGCCTATTGGCCTACATTTCTGGATTTGAGTAATTGCATTGCTTTCTGAATGTCTTTCATTTCAATGAGCTCTTTAATGAATGAATTAATTTTATTAATAGCAATACATCGCAATGATATTGATTTAATTCATTCGATCTAGACATTGAATTTGTCTAGTCTGTAATTCTGACCAAGATTCTATTCAGAGTGCTTTTAGAATATAGTTAAAACGTTACAACTAGAACTCTTAAAGATTTGTTTGGTCAATTTTGGGGGACTGATAAAAGCTGTAGTTTCTATAATTATATATATCCATTTTACTTGAGTCAGTTATTTGTACAGGGCATCTAACATTAGACATGATCACAACTGTGACATTTTAAGAAACTAATAATATTTAGCTAATGTATAATATTTAGAATTTGTGAAGCCTTTATTTTTCTAAGATTATGTATGTATTATATATTGTTTTGTACTGAATTTTACATTACAGTTTTGAAAGTTTCCTTGTTATTGTTGCTTTGTCTTTTCCTTATCCTAGATTATCCAATATCAGACAGTGAGATATGACACTTTACCATTGTCACCGTTGTCTAGAACCAGACTTGGTGAGTATCTGTCTCTCTCTCTTTTCACTCCAAACTGTGCAGTGTTCTATAGTAACATGTGAACTAGGGACAGTCATTTTTCCAGGTCAGTTTTATTTGTTTAAACACTCAGCACATTTACAGAAAACAAAGACTATCACTACATTCTGAATGATGAAGGAGAGACTTTGAGAGGAACCAGACCCAAAATTATATCCAGCCCTATATGGACAGCACAGTATCACTGTCGAATCGTGTAGCAGTCCATGTGAAGCCTGCTCAGTACTGGGCACACAGCAGTACCTTTTTTTTCTTTTTCCCTCGTTATAGTTTCTCCAAGTTTCAGTGACTGGGGAATAAATGAAGTGAAATCACAGCAATTCATGCAACAAGTATTGATCAGCTGAAAGAGCAACGATAAAACAACACAATCAAACAAATCCTTCATCATTTCTAATGTAAGACTCATTATTGGACAAACATCAGAAGATCTTAAGTGAGGCTTTGTTTTGCTGTACTGTTTTCAACGGCCTACAGTGGCAGAAGAGTCTGTATATACAGTATGCATCAGTTCCTGACCAATATGTGGGTGTTTGCATGTGTTGGCAGATGCAGTAAAGCGGAAGATTCTGGTTTTAGACCTCGATGAGACATTGATTCACTCTCATCACGATGGGGTTCTGAGACCATCAGTAAAGCCTGGGACTCCACCAGACTTTATACTTAAAGTAAGAAATGCATTATGTAGTGTTTTGTACTGTTTAACTTTGAAACATTGACAACATGCACACAGCTGGGAACTTTGAGAGACTGTTGCCTGTAGCCAGATGAAATTTCATTAGGATTCTGGTAATCCTAATGAAAAAAGAATGGCTTCCTTTATATTAGTACATAAAATCTTATTCATAAAATAGATTACAAAAAAAAAAAAAAATAGCTGGAGCTATTAGAATGTTTTAGAATAGAATATACTAGAATAGATCTTTATATTCATTGTTTTAAACAACGAAAAACTGTTTAACAGCTCTGCAACTTTAGCAACAAACAAACATTGTAAACGAGTTTTTAAACAGCAATATACAGGACAGGTAGACAATATAAACAGACAAGGACACAGGACACACACACGAGTGCGCACACAATATATGGTAATGTAAATATACGCAAGTTCATACAAAAAGGAAAAAAACTGATTAAGTTTGTAGAGCGCTGGGCCTCTACCTCTAGACATCAAATGTGTCTTTCCTTATTAACTCATTTTAGGGCAAGTTATTTGTTGGGGAGTAGGCTAGTCAGAGCCACCAGACGGTGGCTTAGTGGTTAGTATATTTGCCTCGCACCTTTTGCCTCCATCATTTGTGTGCAGAGTTTGAAAGTTCTCCCCGTGCTGCAGGGGTTTCTTGCTGATGTTCAGGTCACCAAATAAATTGTTCTCAAAATCATGCACCCCAAAAGTCTGTGGTTTGTTGAGCAAAAGTTAGATTTGCATAGATTTTTTTTAAATTTATAATTTCTGCCAAAACTTTAATACCTGCTTTTTTTTTATTTTTTATCTATGAATCACTGTCTTATCTCAAAGTAGCCTAATGTATCCTGCTGTCATACTGTTCCAATCTGGCCATTTTTTCCCCTTTTTTTTAAGGTTGTTATAGAGAAGCACCCAGTCAGATTCTTTGTGCATAAAAGGCCCCATGTGGACTTCTTCTTGGAGGTGGTCAGTCAGTGGTATGAGCTTGTAGTGTTCACTGCAAGCATGGAAATCTATGGATCTGCGGTAGCGGATAAGCTGGACAACAACAAAGGCATCTTGAAACGCAGATACTACAGGCAGGTGAGTGACTGAAATGGCTACCATGTTCACACTCTCATTGCTCACTATAGACAGTTCTATATAAAGCACTATAAGGCCACAATGAGGCCAACACTGTAAATTAGACCCCACTTACATAAGGGTGCACAGTTTGTTCATCACAGTTTGTATGATTCAGAATTATCTTTTGATTGAAAAATTGAGGTCGGGTTCCTCAATATCCATCCTGGCACCTAAATTTCAAGCTGAAAGAAATCTCTGAATTTTTGTACAGCTGTGTGTGTTGAACTACAGCACTACAAAATGGTTGATGCCAAATTTCATGCCTAAAGCTGTCAACACTAGAGATGTTCATTTTCTTATTGTATGTCTTCTACAGCATTGCACGATGGATCTGGGTAGTTATATAAAAGACCTGTCAATCATACATGGTGATCTTTCCAGTATAGCAATTCTTGACAACTCTCCTGCAGTGTATCGCAGTCATCCAGGTAACATATCAATCTATTATATAAATATAGGAGAGAGTTTGTGTGATTGTGCACCTTTTGTGTACGAGGGAGGGAGTGAGCGAGTGAGGGAGGGAAAGTGAGTGTGAGTGAGGGAGTGCGTGGTTAGTGGAGTGGGTGGTTATAGTGTGTAGGTCATTGTTTATGGACATAGTCAGTCCCATCTGAACATTATAGCAACAATGATATGATTGAATGATACGATTCTCATTTTTAAGACCCGTTTTTCCATATGCACATATTTGTCAGGTCAACATGTGCTCTTGTTAATTCATAAAGCACATTAGAAGCATCAGAAAACATTAAGTTCATTGTTTTTAACAGTACGGGAGTCTAGAGACAACCTCATTGCATAATGGTATTTCCATCAATGCTCTGTATAGAACATGAATGGAAGAGAGGAGAGAAATAATTTAAAAATATATATATATATTTAATTTAAAAAAAAAGAAAAGATGGTTTTTATAACGACTTACTGGATTTCAGAATTTCGACCACGTAGCTTTTTGACATGAACAATGTTTGACAAGTTTGATGTCTCACTTCCTGCTGACTTAAAATACTCCGCACACAAATGTCACCATCACTTTCTGTGACCTTGTAGCCAGTGAATAAGACATGATGAAGTATATGCTGGTTCAGGGTTTTTAACAGTGATCCTGTATAGAGGCTAATCTGTATGTAAAATGGTATGATGGACCTAAACAGCAAATTCTCACCCCACCCTTTAACCACCCTTCTGGTTCTTTAGCCAACTATTTATAGTAAACTTAACAGTCACTATTTGCTACAACTTTAATATCAGAGCTATAATGGTAATAGTAGAACAGATCTGACAGAGCTGTTTTATACCATAAATGATTTCTTTTTGTTCTCACAGATAATGCAATACCTATAAAATCATGGTTCAGTGATCCCAGTGATACAGCACTTCTTAACCTTCTGCCAATGTTGGATGCATTAAGGTGAGGATTTAAGCAGAAATTTCAAAATATCATAATTTTCCTAACCAAACTCTTAATGTTTGTTTTAAAATGACTTCTTTCTACAGATTCACAGCTGATGTTCGGTCTGTTCTTAGCCGAAACCTGCACCAGCATCAACTTTGGTGATTGTTCCACTGAGAGACACTGAGTTGTGTTTTTAAACTTCTCCTCATCCGGACTCTGCCTCTCAGTTCCTATCCCTCATTCAGCAGCATGAGTGCGTGATCAGGTGAACTTGCTAACGGAAACTGCAAACCGAACTTGCTTGAAGGAAGGAATATACCTCTGTGTATTTTCCGTCTCAATACTGGAGTTTTGAATTTTTTCTGGAATACTGTGTGATGACTGTGCTCAATCCAGTGAGCACGGTTACAGAACCCTGAAGAGACTGTTTTATTCATACAGTGCCATGGTTTTAATACGACAGACTTGATTAGTCTGCATTTCTCAGGTTATTGGAGATGGACAGTGTTTTCCATCTTGTGATTATGTGCATGAGAGAAAACTGAGCAGTAATTTTTTAGTCCCAGTTTCTACTACTCATGAAAGTGAGTGTAAACAGGTGTTTTTGATTTACTTTTTTTTCTTCCCCCTTTTTTTTGTCTAATGTCTATTTTGGACATAGAAATAAGTGGAACATCTAGATGTCCTTAGTTTCTTGATCCATACAATGTTGTCATAACACATTTTGAGGTTATTGGACTGTTGTTAACGTGCCATGTTTAATGACAGTATTTAATGGTTTATATTTTTAATGGACATATTTTAGTTGGCAATTTGACTCATTTTTTTTTATTCTTCTGAACAGCATCCAGTGTGTTAATGGGATGCTTTCAGAGAAGTAAGTCTCCTGTACAAACTTCAGAATAAAAAAATTGCAACATGTTCTTCACACACATTTATAAAGACATGCAAGGGATGAATATTGTGTTGTAAGTGTGTCTGTATAAATGTACTGAACAGTTGGCTAAGCAACTGCTACTATTTTGTTTTTATGTTTACCTGCTCATTAGTATGAGATACTGCTCAGGTCTCAGGGCAGCTGCCTTGGACTCCAGTCCTGAGATTAATAAAACACATGACATTGTGAAGTTTGCCTGTTTTATTTATTTATTTATTTATTCATTCATTTTTAATTTTTTTTATTTATTATTATTTATTTCCTGCAAGTTATCCAATATTTGAGCTTGGGTTTGTTGTGGCCCAGTTTAACTGACTAAAAAGAGCTGTATCCAAACGGAAAAAGATTTTTAATCAATTTTAGTTACCTTAAACCATATGATAAGACTGTACAGTGCTGAATTTCAGCTGTGACCTGAAAATGCTGATTAATCCCAGACAGCATGCCAACATGTTTGTTAATGTGCAAAAATCATCTTAATTTTATATGCATGTATTTATATATTCTGTGTGCCAGAAAAAAGACTGTATGTCAGTAAAGGAAGTAACATGTTCTAGATTTTTAATAGACTTCTGACAGAAATAAAAAAAGAACGCTGTAACCTAAAAAAAAAGAAGTAAGTGCAGCAGTGAAAGTCTGCATAGGATCTATGGTAGAATCTCCAAGATGCTCAGAAAAATATACTAGCCAAATTACTTAGAAATCCACATAAAATAAACCTGAGACTATTTTGCAAATGGAGGGAATTTTAAAGGAATGGTTAAAAAAGTTCTTATCAAAAGCCAACCCTTCCAACCCACACTGCTGCACATTTAGGTTCAATGCAGCTGTTATTTGTGCATTAGACCCATGTCTAGCATGGCTGAATAAAACTAGGCCACATTGGAATATCTTTAAAATGAATGGGAAGTTCCCATTTTGATCAGAACTGACATTAATGAATATGACTATGCTAAGAACATGCAGGTGTGGAGTACACAGGTAATGTAAATAGCACACCACACAGTGTTTAGATGTTTTGAGCTGACTCTTTCAGTGGCTGAACTATATATAGAAAGCTGATTGTGAGAATCAGGTGGAAATCCATACCTTATCATACCGAACACTGACTTGAACACTGACTTACTAATCTTAAGTATTATTTTTGATCAGCAACTTTATGTCTGAAAACAGTGTTTTACTGATTAAATTGGTGTTTGCTGGGAGGTCTTACTTACTTTAGGTGAAAAAAAAACAAACCCAGAGGTCACACAGTTCTGAATGCATACTTGATAAGAACTGGGAGAGACAACAGACTGTGTACAACAAAGTGTGGAAACTGAGGGAAGAATGTTGGTTTGCTGGTATTTATGACCCTTTCTTTCTATTCTGTATTTACAATTAACAAAAACATTATTTAAACATGTATTTATAGTGTATTTGCAGTGAGTATTTGCAGGAGTAATACAAATATTTCACTATACTACACAAATTGTCTTTTAAAAACTTAAAAATAGTTTCCATTTATTTATTGCTGTTATCTGGCGATATTTCTCAAGTATTTGTTGCTCCCAACATGACAAATGAAGACGGTCATTTATGATAGTAGCTCTTTATTTTACAATGTACACAGACAGACAATGTTCTTAGACAGTGTTTTATGTGCACCAATGTAAATTAGGGTGATGCAACAATTCTTTTGATCAAATGCAATTAATAAAAGAATGACCTTTTTATACTGATACTATTAATGGTTCAAGATAATAGGACATTTTGGACTTATTCTTATTATGGTTAGGGGCACAATAAATTATAAAATAGAAAACATTTATTGTCTGGCTTATGGTGTGTCATACATGCCTTATGACGTGCCTTATGATGTGTGATACGTGGCTTATGGTGTGTCATATGTGGTTTATGGCGTGTCATACGTTATTTATGGCGTGTCATATGTGGCTTGTGGCGTGTCATACGTGGGTTGTGGTGTGTCATACGTGGTTTATGGCGTGTCATACGTGGCTTATGGCGTCAAACATGCCTTATGACGTGCCTTATGATGTGTGATATGTGACTTATTGTGTCATACGTGGCTTATTATGTGTCATACGTGTCTTATGGCGTGTCATATGTGTCTTATGGCGTGTCATACATGGCTTGTGGCGTGTCATACGTGGCTTGTGGTGTGTCATACGTGCCTTATGATGTCATACGTGGCTTGTGATGTGTCATACGTGGCTTGTGATGTGTCATATGTGCCTTATGGCGTGTCATACATGGCTTGTGGTGTGTCATACGTGCCTTATGATGTGTCATACGTGGCTTGTGATGTGTCATACGTGCCTTATGATGTGTCTTTCGTGGCTTGTGGTGTGTCATACATGCCTTATGATGTCATACGTGGCTTGTGGTGTGTCATACGTGCCTTATGGCGTGTCATACGTGCCTTATGGCGTGTCATACATGGCTTGTGATGTGTCATACGTGGCTTGTGGTGTGTCATACGCGCCTTATGGCGTGTCATACGTGCCCTATGGCATGTCATACGTGGCTTGTGATGTGTCATACGTGGCTTGTGATATGTCATACGTGCCTTATGGCGTGTCATACGTGGCTTGTGATGTGTCATAAGTGGCTTGTGGTGTGTCATACGTGCCTTATGATGTGTCATACGTGCCTTATGGCGTGTCATACGTGGCTTGTGATGTGTCATACGTGGCTTGTGATGTGGCTTATGGAGTGGCCACGTATGGGCCAGATCTCAGCTGTATAAACATTCTCCCATCCCCCAGATGTAAGGCATATTTTTTACACATGGTTCACTTCTCGCATAGGTCATGCCGTGCAGAAATGAAATAAAAACAGTTTTCTGATAAGGACAGTTGCTTATGTGGACAAAATCTAGGCCAAAGGAAATTGTTGATCGAATTGGTAATCATGTTCAGGTTTTGTTTTCCCCCTCTGACCATGGCCACAAAGTTGCCAGATACACTGTATACAATGTAGCAGACCTATACCAAAGACAAAACATGTGGAGTCTAAATTAAAAAAAAAAAAATTCTAGTGGCATTGTGGTTTCACCTCACAGCCCCAGGGTCGATTCCTAGATCCCAGTCCTGATTTTGTGTTACTGACGGTAAGCAGTTTTTCGTGTTTCTTCGCCCAAAAACAAAACCTGTTTGAAACCAACCCTGCCGCGGTAAACACACTGAACTGGCAACCCTACGTATTCCTTCCCCACCCACTGATCATGAGGACGGCATAAACACCGACCTAATAACTCTGTACCCTTCCGCGCTGTCAGGCTTTACAATATGGGCCATGAGAAAATAGTTCCTATATCGTTAACTTAAACGTAAACCCCAAGCATCACTATGTATATTACGTCGATGTGCTTAGTCGTCACTTTCAAACGTTTAGCTTTAAAACGAAATGAAAAATCACAAGTCTCTGTGAAAGTACGATTGAAAACATTGTTTTGACGCATGCGCTGTTATTGTATTCATCCGCGGAAAACCACCGTCACAAAAACAGCGCTGCTAGTCGCACTGTCCAGCTTTGCTATTAAAGATCATCGTTTATAAGCGACATTTAATCACGTTGCAGCCTGTAACACCGAGCTGCGATGAAGTTCCAGTATAAAGAGGAGCATCCTTTTGAGAAGAGGCGATCAGAGGGAGAGAAAATCAGGAAGAAATACCCAGACAGGGTTCCTGTAAGTATCTGTAATAGCCGAGCTTTTGCTAACAGCTGGTTTTGTTCGAGTCATCGAAACTACAGGGTGTTCTCTTTGGTATTAAAACTACACCGTACGCTTTCTGTTTCAGCGTTTTAAGGATAAATAAATCCGTATGAGATATTATATACCTCTTATATACGACATATTAAACAGAGGATTGCGTCAGTCTTCGAGTTAAGGAGAGACAAGAGTCATTAGCATCGTGCTAACAGCTTGTTTTTACTATGAGCTGCGACATCAAACGGGACTTTTATTAAGTCAGTGTTCAGATTACCTAAAAATTCGGTTTGCTGATGAGTCAGATAAATCCGTACAGATGAGACGTTTGTGGGGGGGGGAGTATAATATATAAATATATATGTATGTATTTGATTCGTGTTATCTGAAGTTTTTGTTTTGTGTGGTTATTCTGTAATAGGTAGGCGGCGGCTAGCTAAGCTATGTGACATGCTAATGTTTTTGTCTTTCTAATCGATGACACAATAATCTTAGTATATTTTTTTTCTTCTTCGTGTTTTTAAGATTTACAGTTAATTGCTGCGTTTAATAAAATGTAAATAATGATAATGTTATAGCAGAGACTGAGGGAGATTTAGTTTGTTTCCACTCAAAGAAAATGAAAGCTTTTAAAGTTCACGTATAGAAAGGGGTTTGTTAAGGAGATTCTCTGTGAGATTCAGCATAATAAATAAATAAATAAATAAATAAATAATATTACTGACAACCTTAACGTTTATGTATCCAGAATAACTGTGTGTGTGTGTGTGTGTGTGTGTGTGTGTGTGTGTGTGTGTATGTGTGTGTGTATATATGTATATATGTATATATATATATATGTATGTGTGTGTGTGTGTTTGGGATAAGTGCACATAAACCTGGGAATGAATAACACTAAAACCTTGTGCAAGTCTAGAACGGGACACTAGGAGTGTTAGAATATATGATAAGCTAGGCTTAAAATATCATGGAATCACAGTACTAAAAACACAATCCAGTCATGAAGATTTGTTAGAACCCCAGAAAGTCTTTGTATAAATGAAATGACAATGAAAAATGAAAAAGGTCAAATCCCTGAATGATGTGATTTTTTTTAATTTTTTTATTTTTGATGATTTTTATATAAAAGACTTTATATGTCAGCATTTTTATCATGTTCTTCTAAGTTGAATGAAATACTACACTCACACATACAGTGTGATGCAAGTCTCCACTCATTGTATTGTGAAGTCACCAGTAAGAGTTCCGGTTACTGTTTGCCAAAGTAATATATTTTGTTAGTGGGTGGACAAACTGGAATTAAATAAGAAATCAATTTTCTTTCTAGAGGGAGATTTGGTGTTTGTATCTAAAATTCAGCAGTGAATTTATGCTTCATATAATTCAAGCTAATTGAAAAGAAGCGTGTGTGCTCTTTGCAATGGATCTCGTGTGCTGTAGTGTCGTCACTCCTCTTGGTTGTCGCTGCACCAAGTCGCTCCATATTTACATAAAGTTAAACCTTTCTCAACTTTGTCATGCACCTGGACACTGCCACATCGAGTCACCAACGATCGCTGTCTCTCATGTGAGCAGAAGTAAGAGAGATTGTAAGCAAACTGAAGTAAAATGGTTACACAATGACCACAATGGTAGCACATAAATGTAGAGTTGTTTTGTTTAATTACAGTGCAGCAGTGCCATTCTTCTCAGTGATTGCCATTTATCATACACAATGTCAATGTCGCTGTAACATATTTCAAGGAGCCAAAGAAACTAAGGCTGTTGTAGTTTGCTAGAGGGGCATAAGAACAACAGGAGTAAGGAACATGACTGGGAAGGGGTAGAAATAAATAAGTCTCTCTGAAGCAACTGTATTTAATATAAATTGTGTCATGGGAAACCTCGAGACTATCCAGAAGTTGCATCACATGGCGTACCATCAGCTATACTAAAGTACCTGTATTACTTGTATTTGTACATTAAGGCTTCCCAAAACCCATCAGAACCTATGTGACCTCTGTTTCAGTGCTGGATCATTACATCGTGTAAAAGTTTCAGGATTTTTTTTTTGTTTTGGCACTAGGTTATTGTTGAAAAAGCTCCCAAAGCCAGAATAGGAGATCTGGATAAGAAGAAATATCTGGTCCCCTCGGATCTCACAGGTAAGCAATGCAATGCAGCAATAAAGTGAGAGAAAAATACAAGCTGTAAATTATTGCCTATTAAATTGTTAATGATTGTCTATTAGTCAAGGTTTTTTACCTCTTTAGCCTGCATGTATAATTTACTTACATTGAAATCTGAAACCTCCTTGGCTACAATTCATGCCACGTGATATAATTAGTGTCGGCATTATTTAGCTCCTGATTCTGCTGTAAAATAATGGCTCCCTCGTTAGCCAGACCGAATCGATTATACAACCAGATGCTGTAGTAAAAAACTTGAAGTATATTACTGATTTGTTCACACGCTTTGTGTTGGTCAGGGTAGAGTCCCAATTACCTGTCATTTCTGTGTTTTGCTGCAGTTGGCCAGTTCTATTTTCTCATCCGAAAACGAATCCACCTAAGGGCCGAGGACGCTCTATTCTTCTTCGTAAACAACGTCATTCCTCCTACCTCTGCAACTATGGGCCTGTTATACCAGGTAAGCCATGCCTGAAATGTTGCTTCTTTTTTTTTTCTTTTTTTTTGCATGAAAGAAAGAACCTATGGTCTTTTCATATATTGCTTTTTTCTTAAAAACAAACAAACAAAAAAAACCCTTGAGTAATAATATTTATGTCTCTTTCTTTTCAGGAGCATCATGAAGAGGATTTTTTCCTCTACATTGCCTACAGTGATGAAAGTGTGTATGGAGAATAGAACCAAAGGGAAAATAGCTTCCCCACCTCCTTTTCCTTCCTTTTACAAGAGTATATATACCCATATCGGCAGCCTAGAGTTCAGAGCTTCTGACATCAAATGCACTTTTACTCCTTTCTTTATTCCCAGTTCATGATTTTCCTACACATTGGAATTATTGTTTTTTTTATTCATTTACAACATGATGGTCATTTTTCTTTATACAGCTGTACTTTTTTTTTCCCCTTCATTTTTTTTTTAAACTGGCCCCAAGCTGATCCACCACTTGGCAGCAGTAGACTATCAGATGGAGCTTAATTGTTAAAAATAAGTTTGCCTAGAATTTGCAGTTGATCTTTTATTTCACTAAAGCTAGTGAATTGCTCTCCCAGTGCTTAGAATCTATATTTTGGGGCATTGCACATTTAAGTGCTGCTGATGAGCTGTTTGTAAAAAATAACAAGTCTCTTTCTCCAGTTCTGTTTCAAAATATTTCTTCGAAATAATATAAATATTTAATGAGGGTTCATCTACCTGGATCATTCTAGGTAATTTCATTTAAGGTTGTATGTCTTAGTTGATTTATTGAGCTGTTTTATTCTTTTTTTTTTGTTGAACTCGGTATTCAGCTGCATTTCTGATACCCTTACCTTGAGGTGACTATAAACTAAACATAGATAAACCATCACTGTCTTCTTGTCCAGTTTGTTACACTAGACTTGGGTTATTTGATTATCAGTCAGTAAAAAATTAAAGTAGGGGAACAAATTCACGTTAATCACACTCTTAAATATGTCCAGAAGTCAGAGCATTGAGTAACGTGTGTGTGTGTGTGTGTGTGTATACTGCAAATGCTTTTCCTGTGATGAGCCTGGAACTCTGAGAAGTGGGAAAACACATTATTATATACCTCAGCACCACTGAGACCCATTTACAAATAAATTCATACACATTTATAAAAAAAAAAAAAAGGTGGATGTGTTTAGGAGATCAGACGAAAGTTCAATGGACACGGTGAGGATATGTGAAACTCTGCTCAGACAGGTTTGAACTAAGGACCCTGGATCTGTGTGATGGCAACCT